>NC_066877.1:0-89592 GCF_022985175.1 Labeo rohita | reverse complement strand
ATTTTAAGAGGTGCAGAGTTGTTTGAAGCCAAAGTGAAGAAACAGGTGGCAGCAAGATTAGAAATGGAGAAAAAATCTGTGGAAATACTGAAGAAACAGTATGGAGTTACTTTCTTCTTCTTCTTTTTTGTCATTGATTAATGCTGATGATTAATGTACTTTAATAATATATGTTAGTGTAAAGCTGGTTTCATTATTGTCCCACAGAATGGAGAAAATCAAGTCAAAACAAGAGATTGCTCCTTATCAAGAGGTTACATCATCTGCTGCTCATGCTGAGTCCTCATATTGCCCAAAGCAAAATGGTAGTCCACTTTAAGCAAATATTTTCATATTATTTAGCTGTCTTCTTACTGGTGCTTATTTCAGTTGTTAAGCCATAGCACAATGGCACCAAACTTCAGAATAATCTTAAGAATAATATTTAATGAACAGTGAAAATGTATGTGCGCCTGCTTGTATGTTCAGATGGGGACTGTGGCTATGATCTGTTTGAAACTGACAGTGAGGAGGAGGAAGAGGAGATGAAAGACAAGACACAGGACAATATTTCTCCAAAGAAGAAAACTGCTTTTCAGGTATGGGGGGTTGGTTGGTTGGTTGGTTGGTTGAGGAAGGGGCAGCAGTGGTGGGCCTGTCAGAGCCAACAAGGCCTTCTCTGCTTGCCTAAACTTCAGAATCACTGACATTCATTTAAAAAAAAAAAAAAAAAAAAAACATTTTTCAGCTGGAGACATGACATCAGGTGTTGCCAGTGTGAAAAAAAAAACAGCCTTGAGGCCTTCAGAATCAACAGTGCAGGTGCATGTAGCTTAAAAATAAATGTTGTACAATTATTGTAACATAAAATAAACTGTTGCTTTAACCAATCAGATTTCCGGGGCCATCTATCAAGTGTTTGGTAATGTCAGCATTTATATGTCTTTTAGATAATTGGACTAGTCAGCGCTAGCAAACCATATCGATCTTGCAAATCTGTAGAAAACTGCACAAGCTAAAATATATTCATGTAGATTTAACAGTTGTTTTTTAACCCACAATAGCTGACAAAGGAGAAGAAATTGGGTCACAGATATATCTACAAAGCCATTTTCAAGATGGACTGTTTAATGTCTGTTTCATTTATACTCTTTTATACTTATTTATACAGTATATATACTGTTTCATTTATATTTTGTGAGACTCACAGAAAAACATCTCAGGTTACGCATGTCCTCTAGCAAACACTTTAGGGAATGACTGGTGTCTGAAGCATGTGAAACGTCTCAGGTTACGTATGTAACCCTGGTTCCCCGAAGGGAACGAGACGCCGCGTTGAAACGCTTTGGGAACGCCTTCAGCGTGACCGCGCTCTGAAACACGTGTGCAATCAGACCAATAGAAGAACGAGACGTCATAGGCGGGTGACGTCACTGACCAGAAGCATAAAAGCACGTGCGCCAGAACGAGCGTCAGCTTCCAGGAGAGAAGCAGCGCTCGCAGGGACGCAGGAGGATGGCTACGAGACGCGGCGTCTTGTTCCCTTCGGGGAACCAGGGTTACATACGTAACCTGAGACGTTCCCCTTCAGGAACTCGAGCCGCGTCGAAACGCTTTGGCAACGAGATGCCCACGCCGCCAGACCCCAGTCCCTGCCTAGGATGTGCTAGGACAAAGGACAGAGGAACCAGGCGAGACCCGCAGGTCAAGGTCATAAAACCGCACAAAGGTCAAAGGTGTGGACCATTCCGCAGCGTTACAAATATCTTGCATGGGAACCCCAGCAAGAAAAGCTTTGGAGGCAGCCATGCTCCGGGTAGAGTGAGCTCTGACCCCTAGAGGAGGAGGAAGGTCAGAGGCCTCATAAGCAGAACAAATAGCGTCCACTATCCAGCGACTTAGCGTTTGCTTGGAAGCAGGGAGGCCCCTCTTAGGGGGGCCATAACAGACAAACAGCTGATCTGACTTCCTCCACCTGGCAGCCCTGTGGACGTATGCGTCCAGTGCTCGCACCGGACACATACAATTAAGCTTCTGCTGGTCAGCGTCCCGAAAGGGAGGAGGACAAAAGGCCTGAAGTACGACAGGCCGCGGTGTCGAGGAGGGGACCTTAGGGACATACCCCGGACAAGGGTAAAGGAAAGCTTTTGAAAGGCCTGGAGCGAAATCCAGGAAGGAAGGGGCCACAGAGAGGGCCTGGAGATCCCCGACTCTCTTCAGGGAGGAAAGGGCAAGAAGAAGGACAGTCTTTATAGAAAGAAATCTGTCAGAAATTTCCTCAACAGGCTCGAAAGGAGGCCTGCAGAGAGCCTCTAACACCACGGACAGGTCCCAGGAAGGGACACAGGGACGTACAGGAGGCCTCAGCCTCAGTGCACCGCGGAGGAAACGTGTAACAAGGGGGTTTTTACCCACAGAAAGACCACCGAGAGGGGCGTGGTAGGCCGCAATGGCCGCCACGTAAACCTTCAAGGTGGAGTGGGTTAACCCTGAGGATAGCCTATCCTGCAGGAACTCCAGCACTGAACCAACTGGGCAGTTAACTGGGTCTTGCTGGCGGTGTCCGCACCAAGAAGTGAAAAGCTTCCACTTCAAGGCGTACAGTTTCCTCGTGGAGGGAGCTCTAGACTGGAGGATGGTCTCAACAACCTCGGTTGAGAGACCAGAAGCTAAGAGGTGTGCCCCCTCAGAGGCCACACCCAGAGCTTCCACAGCTCTGGCCGGGGGTGAAGAATGGAGCCCCCCGCCTGTGAGAGGAGATCTCTCCTGACGGGAATCTCCCAGGGAGAGCCGTCGAGGAGAGAAATCAGGTCCAAGAACCATACTCGGCCTGGCCAGAACGGGGCTACTAGAAGGAGGGACACCCTGTTCCGGCGCACTCTCTCTAGAACTCCCGGGAGCAGAGCGATCGGGGGAAAAGCGTACAGACGTAGCCTCGGCCACGTCTGTACAAATGGCATCGAGCCCCAGGGGAGCTGGATGAACTAGAGAGCACCAGAGGGGATATTGCGTGTTCTCCCTTGTGGCAAAAAGGTCCACCTGGGCTGGACCAAACACTCTCCAGATCTGCTTTACCACCTCGGGGTGAAGCATCCATTCCCCGGGCCTCGGCCCTTGTCTCGACAGGATGTCTGCTCCCAAGTTGAGATGCCCAGGAACATAAACTGCTCTCAGCGAGAGGAGTTTGTCCTGGGACCACACAAGGATCTGGTGCGCCAGCTTGTACAAGGGGCGCGAACGCAGACCTCCCTGGTGGTTGATGTACGAGACCACCAAGGTGTTGTCGGTGCGGACCAACACATGGCGGTCTCTTAGGTCCGGGAGAAAGTGTTTCAGAGCTCGAAACATGGCCAGCATCTCCAGGCAATTTATGTGCCACGTGAGTTGGCGACCGCTCCACAGACCGCGGGCAGGGTGGCCACTCATGACCGCTCCCCAACCGGTGAGGGATATGTCCGTCGCTAGCGTTACGCGGCGGCAAGGAGCTCCCAGCACCGGTCCCTGAGACAAGAACCAAGGCTTCCTCCACATGTCCAAGGTACGTAGGCAACGCCGCGTGACCTTGATCATGCGAAGTGGGTTTCCCCTCGGGGAGAACCTCTTGGTCTTGAGCCACCACTGTAGGGGTCTCATGTACAGCAGGCCAAAAGGTATCACGTTGGACGCTGCTGCCATCAGACCCAGCAGTTGCTGGAACTGCTTTACAGTGAGTGACCGGCCTAGCTTCACTCTCTTGACTGCAGTGAGGATCGACTCGATCCGAGCAGGAGACAAACGTGCCTGCATCGTGGTTGAATCCCACACCACACCCAGATAAGTGGTCCTGTGTAGTGGAGAAAGCACACTTTTCTTGGCGTTCAGTCTCAACCCCAGCGCCTTCATGTGAGCGAGGATGACATCTGGATGCCGAACTGCCACCATCTCCGACTGGGCTAGGATCAGCCAGTCGTTGATGTAGTTGAGTATGCGGATGCCCTGGAGTCGCAGAGGAGCCAGAGCTGCATCCACACACTTCGTAAAAGTGCGGGGGGAGAGTGCTAGGCCGAACGGAAGAACCCGATATTGGTAAGCTTCGCCCCTGAAAGCAAACCTCAGGAACTTCCTGTGTTGAGGAAGGATGGAGACGTGAAAATATGCGTCTTTTAGATCTATCGTGACAAACCAGTCCTCGGACCTGATCTGAGACACGACTTGCTTGATGGTGAGCATCTTGAACTTCAGTCGCTTGACTGAGCGGTTCAGAAGACGCAGATCTAAAATGGGACGCAAGCCCCCATCCTTCTTTGGAACAATGAAGTACCGGCTGTAGAACCCGGACTCTCTTACATGAGGAGGGACCACCTCGATGGCCTCCTTCCTCAGGAGAGTAGCTACTTTCTGTTCCATTACCAGACCCTGCTCGGGGCCCACCAGCGTGGGAGAGACCCCGTTGAACGGCGGAGGTGGTGCGCCGAACTGAATGCGATAACCTCGCTCTACAGTATGCAGGACCCAAGCAGACACATTGGGCAGTAGTTTCCACGCTGCCAAATGATCTACTAAGGGAACCAGCCTCTCGAGGCTGGCCTCTGGTGTTATGTGGGCCGCTGGAACGGTGTCCTGAAACGGTTGCCCAGCAGGAAGCACCTGAACCAGCGGTCCCAGTGACCCCCGCGGGGGTGGCGAGCTCCCCAGCCCCGCTACGTTGCTGGGCGGGAAAAACTGGGGTGAATGCTCGCTGGAGACCGCTGCGCCCTGAAACACCGGCAGGGTTGGCAGAACAATCTCCCGAGGGCACAGGGGGGACCCGGACACCGAATACTGCGGTGTGACCCGTTTCCCCCCGGATGGGGCTGCCCTCGGCGGTCCCGAGCCGTCAGGACCGCTTGGTCGAGGACCTCTTCGACTGAAGCACGACCCTCAGATCGGGCTTAGCCTGGGAGGTCCTCGACCTAGAGCGTTTGACCACTCGCTCTTGATGGGGAGGAGTGCGAGTGGCCATGCTCTGCTTTTGAGCTTCCCAGTGCGAGGAGCTGGTAGACGGCCGGGCCGCTCCATCGCAGCAGCCCCGTGAGCTGGATGGCGGCGAGGGAAGAACCGCTGAAACGCCGCCGCTTGCTTACGCGCCTCCTGGTATCTGTCGACGACGGCATTGACGGCGTCGCCGAACAGACCAGCAGGCGAAAGCGGGGCGTCCAGAGATGTCTCTCCGTGGCCACCAGGGCTGCCATAGACCGCCCAATGGCATGGGTGGTCTCCTTGGTGGCACAGAGAGACAAATCAGCGGTCCTCCTGAGCTCGGAGATATCGCTGTCTTTTATCTCCTCGCCTTCGTCCAGCTCTTTAAGCAGGTCAGCCTGGTACGCCTGTAACACCGACATGGTGTGCAGACACGCACCAGCCTGACCCGCAGCCATGTACCCCTTGCCCACCAGCGCTGAGGTGACACGCAGCGGCTTGGAGGGCAAGACCGGAGCCTTCAGAGACGATGCAGACTCGGGGGACAGATAGCTTGCGAGCGCCTGTTCCACCCGAGGTATCGCTCTATACCCTCACTCATCCGACCCTGCCACATACCCATAGTTATATGAGGCAGGGATGAACAAGCGGGACGAGAAGGGCGAATTCCATGATCTCGACACCTCAGTGTGGAGATCAGGAAAGAATGGAAGGCTCCGGCGTGCTGTAGGTGGTCGAGACCGCAGAAACCTCTCGTCCAATTTACTCTTCTGCGGCTCAACTAATGGCTCGGCGGGCCAATCAATGTTTAGCTTGGCCACCGCCTGAGTCACCACCTCCAACAGCTCCTCGTACTGGGGAAACTGTGGTGCTGCAGCCTCATCAACACTCACCACATCAACCTCCTCAGAGAAAGATATGGGGAGCGTGGAGGCCGACCCCCGGGGGGAAGAAACCGCAGCGCGGGCTTCCGATCCCGAGGGCCGGGCAGCGGATCTGGTGGGTGAGGCAGGAGATAGGGGGTCACCCGTCTCCATACTCTCCACCAGATCCACCAGATTGCGAACCCCACGAGTGCAGCCGCCGCTCCGCCTCGGTGGAAGCGGGACCAGACCCGCGGGGAACGCTGGTGAAGGCTCCCTCCGCAGAGAAGAGAGCCTTCCGGGAGCGGAGCAGACGCATGGGAAGCACGTCACAATGCGGGCAGTCGCCCCCCTCGAGGGCCGATGCCACATGCTCCGCTCCCAAGCAAGCCACGCATAGAGCGTGTGTATCCCCACTCGAGATGTAACGAGAGCAGGGAGGAACACGCTCTAAAACCTGGCTTGCTAACGTTCTTTGTTTTTTCGGTCTTTTTTGACATCTGTTCCAAAAGAAAAGTGGCGCAAACTAGCAACCAAAACGGGAACAGCACAGACAAAACACAGAGCGCTGCTGAAAGACAGAAGCTGACGCTCGTTCTGGCGCACGTGCTTTTATGCTTCCTGGTCAGTGACGTCACCCGCCTATGACGTCTCATTCTTCTATTGGTCTGATTGCACACGTGTTTCAGAGCGCGGTCACGCTGAAGGCGTTCCCAAAGCGTTTCGACGCGGCTCGAGTTCCTGAAGGGGAACAATGCCAATCCTATTGGTCTACATGCCCTGTGATGTCATAGTTGGGTGCCTAGTATAAAAGTATGGAGTGTAAAGTATAAAAGGGCAACCAACTTGTTGTCTGAAGGAGATGTAACCAGACAGCATCTCATTCCCTCTCAGTGAACAATGGTTACATATGTAACCCAACGTGGACCTAGTAGTGTGTCCTCGTAGATCCTATGTGTCCTACGAAATGCCAACTATGCCATGCTGAGGTGCATGCTTGTCCACCTGTTGAGAAAGCACCAAGGTAGTGGACACCACTGAAGACCTAGGTGTGAAATGCACAGCCTGCCACTTACTTACATGGTGCTATTCACAGATGATACATTACATTTACAATTAGTCATTTAGCAGACACTTTTATTCAAAGCGATCAAAACCAACAAAAGAGCAATAATATGTAAGTGCTATAACAAGTCTCAGATAGCCCAATGCAGTACACATAGCTTCTTGTTGTTGTTGTTGTTGCTGTTGCTGCTGTTGTTTTTGTTTGTTTTATTATTATTATTTTTATAATCAATAAAAAGAAAACAAGTAGATATAAGTCTTTTTTTTAAGAAATAGAAAATGCTAGTGTTAGAGGGGTATTTTTTTATAATAAATAAAAATAAAACAAGTATATAGAATAGAAAAAGAACAGAAAGCTATTGTTAAAGGCTTTAAAAAAAAAACAAAAAACAAGTAGTTAGAAATTGCATAGACAAGAGAGTGCAAATGTCAAGGGATCAAGGTTTTTTTTTAATGAAAAATAGAAAAGAAATAGATAAAGTAGAATTGAAATAGAGAATGCTGGAATTTGAGGGTCAAATGAAGATGGAAGACGTGTTTTTCTTGAAGATGGCTGAGGACTCAGCTGCTCACATTGAGAGGGGCAGGTCATTCCACCAAGAGGGAACAATTAATGTAAAAGTCTGTGAAAGTGATTTTGTGCCTCCTTGGGATGGCACTATAATGCGCCATTCAGTGGCAAAACGCAAGCTTCTAGAGGGCAAATAAGCCTGAAGTAGTGAATTTAGGTAAAGGGGTGCAGAGTCAGTGGTGGTTTTGTAGGCAAACATCCTATGTGTGACATGTATTCTTTTCAGCTCGTTAAAGACTAATATTGCAGCCGCATTCTGGATTAATCGTAGAGGTTTGACAGATCTGACTGGAAGACCTGTCAAGATTACAATAATCCAGCTTGGACAAAATAAGAGTTGTAGTTGTAGTGTGTTCCAAAAGAAAGGGCCTGACCTTCCTAATGTTGTATAAAGCAAATCTGCGGGACCGGGCCATTTTAGAAATATGGTTTCTGAAATTCAGACTTAAACTCCAAAATTTCTGGCAGTCTTTGAAGGAGTTATGGTTGATGTGCCTAGCTGGATGGTCAAATTGTAATGAAGTGATAGGTTTGTTGAAACCACAAGCAGTCCTGTCTTGGCAAGGCTGAGTTGAAAGTGGTGGTCCTTCATCTAGCAAAAAATGTCTGTTAGACATGCTGAGATGCAAGCTGCTAACGTCAGATCATTAGAATGGAATGAGAGGTAGAGTTGAAAAGTGTCATCAGCATAGCAGTGATATAAAAAGCCATGTTTTTGAATGACAGAACCTAGTGAGCCCATGTAGACAGAGATGAGAAGTGGTCCAAGAATTAAGCCCTGAGGTACCCCAATAGCTAGTTTTGTGGCTTGGACACCTCACCCCTCCAAGATAGCTTGAAGGACTTATCTGAGAGGTAAGACTCAAACCACTAGAGTGTGGTTCCTGAGATAGCCCACATGGAAAGAACCTATATGAGGATATATGCGCATATATGAAACCTATATGCAGTATATATGCACATATATGATAATATATATGCTGCATATATGCGTATATATGCCACATATAGGCAAAATTGAGGTGCATATATGTGCATATACAGGCCATATAGGTCTCCTGTATTGCTGCTTTATATAAACAAAAAAGCCCTATATGTACATACAAGATATGTCTCCTATATAGCTCATGGCAGGATCTGGTCATTTTAGCTCATATCTCACTTTGGCAACTGTCATACATGATGCCTAGCTCATATTTTCTATTATCAAGGCAATAACTAAGAACAAACTAAAAAAAAAAAAAAATGCAAAAAACGTATGTGCGAACACGTGAAATTGGTATCACATGTAATTGGCATGTTATGGAATTTACCCACACGGAAATAACCTATATAAACATATATGTTTTAATATAGGTTTTGATATAGGTTTTTAATATATGTGACATATATAAAATTGGCTGTTTTCCTATATTATATGTACATATATGTGCATGTACATATATGTACATATAATATAGGAAAACAGCCAATTTTATATATGTTACATATATTAAAAACCTATATCAAAACCTATATTAAAACAGATATGTTTATATAGGTTATTTCCGTGTGGGAGCCTTTGCCAATAGGGTTGACAGGAGTATCTGGTGGTGTCAAAAGAAGCGAAAAGATTCAGCAAGCGAACTATTGGAGATTCGGAAGAAGGTCTTGTCTGTCTTAGGTCTTAGTCTTGGTTAAATGTCCACTTCTGAAGTCAGACTGTTGGCTGTCCAGGAGGTTTTTATGTCTGAGAAAGGCAGAGACATGGCAGAAACACAACAGTAGCACTGTTAGGATCAAGTGATGAGAATTGTTTAGGAGGAGGAAGTGAAGATGAAACCATAGCAGATAGCTGAGAGGGTGAGAGTGAGTGTAGGCTATGTCAAATAATGACATGTGGAGGGGTATGTGTTGTGTCAGGAACCATGTTACAGTTAAGAGTGAGGAGGATAGTGATCCGAGGTGTGCAATAACCAGCACATGATCAGTAACATGTAAATAAGGTCCAGTTAATTGCCAAATTTGTGAGTAGCTGTAGTTAACACTTGCTTGAGATCAAAAGAGTCAAGCAGAGTATGGAAGTCTGCAGCCTGAGGTTTTCTAGGTGGATGTTTAAGTCTCCAAGCATAACTAATGGACTACCAAAGGAGTATCAAAGGTTGATAGCAGCACATCTAAGTTACCTAGTGGTCCTGGGGGTCGATAAACAACTACGAAATGGATTTTAAGAGAGTGGGTGATAGTAGCTAAATGTGATTCAAAAGAGCTGTTGATACCCAGAGATAGTAAAGGATTAAATTTCCAATCTTAAGAGAGATGCAGACCAGTACCTCCACCACTTCCAGTCAGATGTAGGGTGTGAGAAAATGAGAAATTATTGGAGAGTGCTGCAGATGTAGCATTGTCCTCTGGTTTGATCGAGGTCTCAGTCAGGGCCATGAGGTTTAGCCTTGAATGACTAGTATTAGATGTAATGAAATCTGTTTTGTTACCACAGACGGGCAATTCCAGAGACCGATTATAAAAAAGAGTGGTGTATTAGCAGACACAGGCAAAACGCACAGGTTGTAAGGATCGCACTGCTTACAGTGTGTGATGTGTGGTTTGTGGGTGGTAGTAATAGTAGGGATTTGGAAACACATTGTAAAAATCAGTCGTAAAAAAGTGAGTTGTAGAAAAGAGAATGAACAGACAGAGATACTTACGTCCTGTGTCCTTGCTTGGTTGGGTCGCACAGGTAGAGCTGGTCTTTACACTCTTTGAGCTTCACACGAGGGCTGCCGTGATTGCTGCCACGGTATACTAAACTTTTTTTTTTATACCCGTCTGACAAAATTTTAATTGAATTCAGCTGGACAAAAACTGTCAAAGTATGTGATACAGCACAAGACCGAACACGACTTCAGGATGTCTCAACACAGTAAACAAAACAAGCATTTCCTAGCAATGAAAACTGCACTAAACACTAATGAGACAAAACATAAATATACTTACACGCTGCTTTAACTTCCGCTGACTGACAGCTTTTTTCAAAGAGTATTTCTTTACAGTGTACAAGTTTTGCTGGTGCTTAAACACACTGTTTATCGCAACGAAGGGCCAAGCAAGTGTACAAAACTAACAAGGTATGCGATACAGCACAAGACCAAATGCGACTTCAGCATGCCTCAACACAGTAAATATTCATATTTGCATTTTTCTCAGCATATTTATTGTAACTGTTCAAATCTTTTTATTATTTTATATTCAAATCATCTTGGTTACTATTGTGTCAATGTATAGTAGTGACATTGGGGGTCACATTTGGATGTAGATGTACATTTTAACTAAATTTATTAGGACCCAATATCTAAAAGGGCATTAAGATTTCTTCAACACTTCTTACAGCCATGCAAACTTTGGAGAAAAAATGCCCTATTTTTTTAAATGCTCACCATTGGCACATAATACAACAAAGAGTGTTAAAGTCAACAGATTTTACTAATAGAGCTAACAATCTCTGTGTAAAAAAATAACATTATGATGCTGCCATCTTTCTGATGTCATTTTTAACCCCCTGTAATTTGGCTTAGCTCTGAAAGTCAAGTCAAGTCAAGTCACAATTATTTGTATAGCGCTTTTAACAATGCAAATTGTGTCAAAGCAGCTTTACAGTATTAAACGGGGAAATAGTGTGCCGAAATAGTGTGCTGTTCTCCTCTGGCCAGACAAAATATGCAGTTTAAATCTATGCTGCAGCAAAGTCAGATTGTGCAGAAGACTCATCTGGTTCCTGTGGTCTTGTGCCAATGGCAGTTAGGTGACGAGGTCTTGGGAGAGGATCAGTCTCTGGGGCACATCTAGTTGTCCTGGTCTCCGCTGACTTTCAGGGCTGTAGAGGTCATCTCTAGGTGCTGATCCACCATCTGATCTGGATATGGACTGGATCCGGGTGGCTGCAGTGACCTCGAAATAAGAATGAAACAGACTAATGTTAGCGTAGATGCCATTTTTCATCTTTCTAAAGAAAAAAAAATATTAGCAAAATCAAAAATTTGAGCTGGGGAAGTTTTTGAAATTTGGTTGATTTGACACTAAACGACCCAACAGTAAAACGTACTTGGTAGTCATTGACTACTTCTCATGTTGGCTGAAGACACTCTCTCTTTCCAAAACATCAAGCAAAGCAGTCATTCAAAAACTTGTCAATTTCATTGCAAGGTTTGGTAATCTTAAGCAAATAGTGACTGATAATGAACCGCCGTTTAGGTCCCAACTTTACTAATGCATGTGAGATCATACATCATATCCCAATCAAACAGAATGGCAGAGCAGGCCGTAAAAAATAAAAATAAAAATAAAAACGCAAAACGCAAAAACAATTCTCAGACAAGTAAATCTGCCACTGGCTTTACTTTCCTATAGGGGCACATCTACTGAACCTACTAGAGAGTCCTGCCAAACTTCTCATGGATGTAAGCTCAGGACAGTTACACAGTTGCAGCTTGTAGACATTTGACATGGTCATTTGGGGTTGCGTTGAGTATTGATGTAGGGAAAGGTTGTGCGGAAAGCCCTTATATGGAGATGGTCTGGGTGTTTCATGCAAATGACTAACCTTGTGCATGTGGCATTTAGAATACTCCAAATTCACTCACATTAGGACAAGGTTAAGAACAAATTCATGTGCGTACGGACGGTTGGGGGAGTAATTATCTTTCCTTACCTTCACATTAAACAACTTGTCCACATGGTTCCCAATTTTCTTGCTTTTACAGAATATAATTTGGTGATGATTTTCATAATACGAAATTGATATGTTTTACACAGAATTGATTCAAACTTGGGAAATGAGTTCACACACTGGCACACTAGATATCACTTATCTCCTATAAATTATTCAAAATTACTCATAATGGCATGAACAGAGTGCGATTAAATTACTAGCACCTACATGTTGTCCTGCAGAATTTCAACAATTACAGTGGGATTAATGAGCACAAATAGCTTTGTCACTGAGTAGCCATAGAAGATGGATAATCCCCTAGGCGAAGTTGTGAAGACCTTTTTTTTTTTTTTTTTTTGACATGATTGGACAGTCCTGAATCCACAATGTCTCTGTTAGATGTGTTCGAAGTATCATTAATGAATTAATTAAACTGAAACATTTTTATTTTAACTGGATGTATACAATATATAATTAACTCACAACAGCATGTGCATTGTGAGCCAGTGTGAATGCAAATACAGCTACTGGCCATTTTCTTTTTCACCAACAGTTGGCCTACGAGGCTTGGGTGGCAGGCTACAAAGCAGCCCTAAAAGACCATGAACGTCAAGAGCAAGAAGAACAAACGAAAGTCAAAAGACAGTTGCACAGACAAGAGGGTACAGTTTCTAAACTATGTTTTGCATGGAATCTTGTACTTGACTTATTATTTATTTTTAGTTCCATTACATCTTTTGGGTTTACTATGTGACTTCTCTAGGTGGTATAGTCATCAAATTGTTTGATTATTATCATTATTCTTCTTATTATTCTCCAAATCCAAGATGGTGCCGTGGATGGCCGCCACAGTGTGGAGCTCTCCTGTTGTCAAACACAAAACATTTTACCAGGGATGAACTGCTGAACATTCGGCAATACACACCACACAATCTTATGCCGTTTTTTTTTTTATCACTCTTATGTTTTGTTGAACATTTTAGTTGGCACTGGCACTGTTCATGCATTGTAAAATGTGCAAGCGTGAAAGCATGTCGGCGCACTTGTCAAGCTCCGATACTTTGGCTTTAAAACGACTCTGCCTAGCATCCATCTGGTGAATCTCTGCTTTCTACTAAACAAAACAGACAAACAACTACTGCTCTCTTGAATAAATACAGTTGTGTACACACACTGCCAATACACATTTATGTTCAAACAACATATAAAAGTTGCAGCGGATGACCCCTTTAAATATTCTCCCTATTGTTCAATAAAAATATGTGCAATACCACTTTTATTTTACTTAAAAATACTCTACATCTTATTTCATGCCTTGTAAATTCTATTCTATTCCATCTATATACCACCACTGTACATACAATTTTTTGTCTATTTTTGTTTTCATATACATGTGTATTTTATAATCATATATTTTTTTTATTATCTGTGTTGTTGTTGTTGTTGTTGTTATTATTGTCTCTGTGTACTGGAAGCTTCTGTCACCAGAACAAATTCCTTGTATGTGGAAACATACTTGGCAATAAAGCTTTCTGATTCTGATTATTACAAGTTTGTATTATAGAGGTAGTATCTAACTTGATATAACAATTATCTAAAACCTTTAAAGAGGTCATCGGATGCCCATTTTTCACAAGTTGATATGATTATTTAGGGTCTTAATGAAACGTCTATAATATACTTTGGTTAAAATTTTTCAATGGTAGTGTAAAATTACACCCTTTTTACCTTGTCAAAATGAGCTCCACAAAAATCAAGCCATTCTGATGGATTTTTCCTTTGGAAGTTAATGTTTCTCTCTGTGGAGTGACGATTGTTTACTTTAGCTGCATTTAGTGCATTTAGCCTTAAAACTTGCTAACTAGCATGTTATTAGGAAAGGTGATTGCAGAGATTCATTTAAAAAAAAAAAAAAAAAAAAAAAAAAAAAAAAAACCCTTATACTCACTTCTGCTGTAGGTGAAGCTAGATCACGAATGATTTGCACGAACATAGACGTGTTTATGTAGATCGGGAGGCACATTCCCTTCACAAACCAACATAATCCACTGCATCTAAAGTGGCTCAGATGTCGGGAGTAAATGATGACCACCATGTTCATTATTGCATCCAGCAACACCTCAATCGCTCAATCTGAGATATTCTTGTTTAATTTACATCCCTGCTCCAGCATCGAAACAATGGAGGTCGGACTGTTACAGCTGAATTAGGGTGGGTCTGAGGTAAGACGCTCATGTCAATCAGCTATTGTGGGAGCGGCCTCTGGGACAAGCATCTGAGAATGGCTCGATTTGAAAAAGAGGATATTATTTTTACTAATTAAAAACCACTGCATGGATTTTTATCATTATAGGGTAGATGTGTACATACACTGCCAACACACATTAATGTTCAAACAACATGTAAAAGTGAACTTCGCATCCTTTGACCCCTTTAAGATCTGAAACCTTGTTTGTAAATTTTTAAATACAGTTTCTGTAAATCAAGCAATAGAATATCATTATAGGTTCTTTTGATAAATTGACAAAATGTAAGGCTGAATGCAGTGCAAGACCGGTAAAAACCTCTGCAAAAATGGATAGCTGCAAATATGAATTTTAACCTGGAATAGGCTTTAAATTCCTCTATTGAATTTTACATTACTGCATATATCACATTTATATATTTTTTTTCTTTTACATCTTTGAAAAGTTTTACGTACAGACAACAATATTGTCAAAATGATCCACATTCACAATGACTAATAATGCTGTATTATGGTTACCAGGCCAGTAGCTGGTAATGTCACTTTGTGAGAAAAAACACTACTTTTGCGCATACACCTATAGACTTCATGATGTCACCGTTTTTTACAAATTCACATTTTGGTAGTTTACACAGAGACAATAATGTAATTATTTTCAAAAACTTGAACTTTGACACCCATTTGATCCACTGTCATGCTGTATCACATGCTTTGTGAGCTTCATGTGCTCGCTTGGCCCTTTGTTGTGTTAAACAGTGAAGGATGTCCTGTTGAATTCAATTACAGTATATCAAACAGGTAAGGAAAGAAAGGTAAGTATACCACAGCAGTGGTCGCGGAAACCCAAGTGTGAAAACCGAAGAGTGTAAATAATTGAAACTACCTGTCCTACCTATCCTCTTTTCTGCAACTTGTTTCACTCCTGTTTCAGTTTTTATTACCCATCTTTATTATGTGTTTCCAAATCCCTACTATAACCAACACTCGCAAAACCACACATCACACACTGTAGGCAGTGCAATCCTGATAACCTGCGCATTATGCATCTGTCCGCTAATACGTTACTCTCTTTTTCTGTTGGTCTCGGGAATTGCCCGTCTGTGGTAAACAAAGCATATTCAATTACATCTATTATAAATTATTCTAGGCTCAACCTCATGGCCCTGACAAAGACTTGGATCAAGTCTGCAGACTTCCACACTTTGCTTGCCTCTTTGATCTCAAGCGAGTGTTAACTGTGGCTACACACAAATCTGGTAACCAAATGGACCTTATTTACACACACAACTGCTCCACTGATCATGTGCTGGTTACTTCACTGCACACCTTGGATCACTTACTCCTCACTCTTAACCTGATGTTCTCCATGAGCATCGTTCTAAACTCAGGGCTGCAGAAAGGGTGTGGCGCAAATCACAAAATCCTACTGTTCTTAGTGTGTATTGGTCACTCCTCTCTTCCTTCTCTGCTAATATCTCCACAGCTAAAAAGGACAACCCTAACAGCTAAAGACTTTGCCACATTTTTCATTAATAAAATTACAACCACCAGTGCACAATTCTACACAACACAAACTGTCAAACACATCTTAGCAGCAAACACTCACTCACGTCCTTATCTCCACTTTCAGAAGCGAAGTCTCCAAACTTATCCATTCCAGTCATCCGCTTACTTCCCCACTTGATTCTATTGGAAGACACCAGTGTGAGGGGTTGTATTAACGATGTGGGTGACTGCAGAAACAAATGAAGGAGAAATGGCTAGAAGGAGATGGAGATTGCCCACTTGACTCTAAACAGTCTCAGATCCTCCTGTCAACCCTCATGACAAAGGAACCGCACTTGGAGTTGTGATTGAATGATCAGGTCAATTTCGCAGACCACACTGTTAGAACTGCTCGGTCTGCAGATCTGCCGTAAACAACATTAGGAAAACCAGGTCTTTTCTATATAAGCATGCTAGACAACTCCTTGTTCAAGCTCTTTTTCTGTCCAGGCTGGACTATTGCAGTGCTCTCTTGGCAGATCTTTCAGCCAGTTCTACCAAAGCTCTGCAACTAATCAAGAATGCGGCAGCAAGAGTAAACTTTAACAAGCTGAAAAGAGTGCATGTCACACTTCTGTTCATCAGTTTTCACCAGCTGTCAATAGTATAGCTCACATGAAATTCAATGCATTAATATTTGCCTAGAAAACAACCACTGGCTCTACACCCCCAATTACCTAAATTCACTAATTCAGACTTCACTATGACTTGGCACAAGCTGATTGCTTCACATTGCATAAGCAGCCAATGGGCTTACTATTATACATTTAAATGGCTGGTTAGCATTAGCAGAATGCCACTTGGGCATTCTGAAACTCAGTAACTACTTGTTACTCCTAACTAGGTTAGGAGACCTCTCCAGCTCTCTTTTTTGCCACGGCTGTTTTTTCTGCCACCGTACACTGAATCATCCTAATGATTGGGATTATCTTTGAAGCCAACAATTTCTTCTCCCAAAGGAGGCTCTTCAGTGGCATACTTGAAAGGTACCAGCTTGTCGCTTGACAAGCCATCCAAAGCAGCACCAACAGGCTCTTTGAGGTTAATGAGTCTTTGCAGCATATCGTGTGTGCTGTTCCACCTGGTGTCCACCTCCTGGAGAATCTTTAGGGGCTGCCTGCCCATCTTTTCTTGGCCAAGGATTAGCTTTTCAGTGGCCTTAGTGCTGCTACTGAAAAAAGACACCACTCTCCTGGCTCTGCTACGGATGTCTGCCAACTCCTCATGGTCTTCTACTGCCCTCTTAACAATGAGGTTTATGCTGTGAGCAAAATAAGAGAGATGGCATTGTCCCAGCTTCTGAAATCCTGACAGCATGTTGGCTGCATTGTCTGTCACAATGGCAGCAACTGAACCAGTGAGACTCCAGTCAGATATCAGAACTGACAAAGCCTTTTTGATGTTATCAGCTGTATGTGATTTTGGGAACTTTGATACTCCTAGAGCCTAGATCTGTGTTGCTGTAAGTGTAGTGGCATGTGACTGCCAGATAGAAGTGACGGAGGTCCACATATCAGCTGTGAGGCAGACAGATGTTCTTTACATGTGCCATAGCCTTTTTGCTTCTCCTCTTGGGATTTGTTTCTGACCACTGACTTCACAGTTTTCAGAGTTGGCAGAACATAGGTGGGGTCCAGCTTCTTAACAAATACTTTAAATCCCTTGTGTTCCATGATGGAGAAAGGCTGTAAATCCTTCACTATCATGTTGACAAGGGTATCATCAAGCTCCTTCGTCCTTTCTAATAATACACAGTACAATTACCATTCATTTGAGTAATTCAAAGTAACCCCTTCAAAATCAGCCCATGCTGTGTTTAAACAGGTAACATAAAATGTTATTTTAATAAATGTGCATTAGCAATACAAAATCTATACACCCCTTGGAGTTCTGATGATTGCAATATATTGTAGATGTCATGTTTGTGTTTGGATGTAGTGTTTGTTTGGATTTGGTTCCATAGCCCATATGTATAGCATACCAAATATAATATAACAACCCACTCAACTAATGGATATTAAAATACAGAGGTAGGTAAAGGATCCAAATTTCATAAACACATTTTCGTGCATTTTCTATGTTGATATCAAACAAACCAATGTGAGCTGAGGACGGCATTTACAAGCAGCTAACAAGTTTGTAGTTGAGGAAGTACTTTTATTCTTACTGTGGTTAAGCCCGCAAGGTGTTTTAATTTACATATAAGCAACAGATATTCAAAGGTCATTGTTTTTAATAGTAATACTTTTATTAACAATAATACATAGTTAAAAACTACATACATATAGGCATCACATGAAGAATATAATAATTACATTGCAGTAAATGCATAGTGGGTATGGGACAGCGTGATTGCCATGCTTTGTGTTTGAGCCTGGTGTGACGTGTCAGTGAGCTAACAAAGCTTCATTTTCCTAGGTCACATGACAGCCTCATTTCATTTCAAACAATGCTCCGGAACACTGTTTCTAAGCCCTAGTGTGTCGAAAACTCAAGACGGTGGGGTGCCTAGATGGGTATTATTTAGCATATACGGAAAAATATAAAAATCCATAAAGGTACATAAATGAATGCTAAGGAAGTGTCTATTGTTATATCGTAGGCATGGAGAAAGAGGAGTCTGGTGAGGAGCAGCAGGAGGAGTTCAGTCAAAAAGAAGAGGAAGAAAAAGGTAAATCTGTTGACAACTTTAATATCCTCCAAAAATAATTACAGATCATAAAAGAAAACTTGACTGAGACTGAGATAAAGCGTCATTACTTGCCTTTATTTATATTAATATGTTTATTTATTTATTATTTTTGTCACATTTAAATCTTTATTTTACATGATTTGGCTCTTTTTTGTATTGACTTTATTTGACAATTTTTTAAGATCTAAAAGTAGTAGTACAGTATAGTAGAGTAAAATTTATTTCCTTGTGTCATGATCCCTTTAAAGCTTGTTTTCAAACAATTCATAAAACATGACTTGAATATAGGCACATTAGTTCAGGTAAAATATTCTGAAACATTTTTAAACAAATTTTCACAAATTAGTAGAATTTAGTAGATTAGATTAGTAGATTAGTAGATTAATAGATCTTTTGATTGCCAATACATATATTCATTTAATTGTTGGTATTCGTATTATTTTCTTTAACTGTTTACTCTCCTTTTCTTGCAGAGCACATACTTAAGCGAACACTTGACACTTTGAAATTTTTCTGGGTTTTTCTTCTTCGTCTTACTGAGGATGTAATATCTGGTCTTAAGTCACTCTGTAAGGATAGTTTGGATATCTCTAAAGTGCTTCACTTTGAGAAAACTCTACTGAGCATACAACAGAACAAGGTAATGTCAGTATTCTGCCAGTCATATTTTATTCCATTGCCTGCTTACAATGATATGTATGATTATTCAGATAAAGATTGTAGCACAATCTAAAATGAAATGAAACTCATTCCTCCATGACAGCCACAGCCCCTATTTGTCTGCCGCTATGCCATGCTCTGCAATCTTACTTTATTTATTTAACTTCATTAGGTTTGATAAGTTTGGTTACCAGAGGTACTTTGTTGAAAGACCCTAGCTGCATCTGAACTCAATCACTTGCTCACACATTTATTGTTTTCTAAATATGCTGTCCAGTGGGGTGAATGAATTCTGATTTTGTGGTTAGACAGCCTCTGTCAAGCAGAAGAGGTGATTTTGGTGCCAAGCTACAACATAAATTACATGTTTTTAAAACTACACATCATTAACCTTTGCTATAAATTATCACTGTGAAACAATGTAAAGCGGTAAGACTATATGGCTTATCATTTATTTTCTAATATAATTTAAGTAAAACTTTTGTTTTGTCAGGGCAGGGATGTCTCTCATGACAGTATTCATCAGTTTTACAAAAACTGGCTGTCCAGACAAAACACAGAAACATCACTGGAAACAACCAAAGAGAATATACAAGAAATATCCACTTCACATCCAGCCATGAGCAGTTACCGATGTGACTATGTCAAACTCAGCAGTGTCCACTCATGGGGCAGCAGCCTTTCCAGGTATGCCAAGAACATTATACATGTACAGTAAGGTACTGGTTTTGGTAAAGCACTTACAGGATCAGGTGGCCTCAGGATGGATAGACGAAGGTAGAAATATGGGGAAACAACAGTGGGTACAATCTTGAGGCAAGGCATGTAGACAGTATATCAAAAGTTACAGTGCACAACGAAACAACCACTATTACACAACTTCCTAACCCATAAAACCAATATTAAATAACAATACCAGCAATAAATAAGAATAAATTATATAAAATAATGCAAAGAGTTAAATGATCAATGCTATCCAGAGCCAAGTCACTGGCCATTGTCCTTAACATTCAAAATTCTAATAAAAGCAGGCACAAAAGAGTTTTTGAACCGATCGAATCGACATTCGGGCACTTTATACCTTCTTACTAAAGGCAAAAGCATGTACTCAGGGTGTTAGATGTGAGAAGGATCAGCCAGTATCTTATGGGCCCATCTGTGCACAGACTGCTCAAATAATGTTTCTGGAGAGATGGATAGTCTTTGAGGTCCACAACTTTCATGGCCATCTGGATAATGTGAGAAAGTCTGTTTTTTTAATTGTTCAGAGAGGTTACCAGACCAAGCTTGGATCCTGTACCTGATTAGCAAGGAAACCAGACTTTTTTCCAAACATTTCATCACAACAGACATTAGTGCTATTGGTCTATAGTCATTATTGTCCATAATACATGATTTCCTTGGAACAGTTGTGATGACAGATTTTTTTCTACAGACTGGGGACAGTATGTGTACCTATAGACTGTTGAAAAACAGGCCCCACCAACAGGCCAATATCTCAAAATATTAGAATATTTACATTTGATTTACATTCGAGACCATCCCTACAGTATATATTACGGGTATCTCTTGTTCTTTGAAACCACACTAATGGGGAAGACTGCTGACTTGGCAATGGTCCAGAAGACAATCATTGACACCCTCCACAAAGAGAGCAAGTCACAGAAGGTCATTACTGAATGGGGTGGTTGTTTACAGAGTGTTGTATCAAAGCATATTAAATGCAAAGTTGACTGGAAGGAAGAAATTGAGTAGGAAAAGTTTCACAAGCAACAGGGATGACCGCAAGCTTGAGAATACTGTCAAGTTGTAACGCCAAGCCAGCAGAGGGAGCCCTCACCCCAGTACTGCCTGCATGCTCCCTCTGCTGCTTCTACTGTCACTTCCTGTTTGGCAGTATATAAGGACTCACCATGTGCTTGCATGTTGCGAAGTATTGCCAGTTAAACCTGCCTTACCGAGCGTTGTAAACTTTACTCTGTTGGATTACCTGTTGCTGTTTTGCTTTGTTTATGGATTTCTGAGTTTACGGATCACCCCTGTTTGGATTGTTTGCTTGTGTGGACTGATTACAAGGTTTGACCTATTTCTGCCTCTGACCATCGCTCTCTGGATTACCCCCATTGTTACGTTTGTTATACTGGACTGTTTCTCTCGTTATCTGACCCACTGCCTGCTTTTACTCACTGCCTGCTTGGATTACGGTTCATTGTGTATGTTTGCTGTTGTTTTAATAAACATCCGCTTTTGGATTCCACCTCTGCGTCTTCGTTACAGAATACTTCGCCTACCAAGAATCCAGCGGAAACGTTCAGCCAACATGAACCCAACAGTATCTCGTCTCCTCTGCCTTCGTCAAGGGGACAAGGCTATAGAGGAGTATGTAGAGGAATTTTGTGGACTGTGTTACCTTGTTGATTTTAATGACGTGGCACTGAAGGACATTTTTCGGGTGGGTTTAAACGATCCCATTCGTTCATGGCTACCTGGGGGAAAGATTCATTGGTCACTAGAGAAATATATTGATCATGCCCTACTCCTAAGCGGATCATCATACACTGTTGGGATTGCGGACGAGGGACCCCGCAATCCCGCAGTAACCACCACACCACAGCCTGTTCAAGCCACATCCACCAAGCCAAAGCCTGCTCACGCCATGCCTGCCGCTCCAGGGCCTGCTCACGCCATGCCTGCCGCTCCAGGGCCTGCTCACGCCATGCCTGCCGCTCCAGGGCCTGCTCACGCCATTCCTGCCCGTCCGGAGTCTGCACCTGTCATGGCTACCCTCCTACAACCAGCTCACAAGATGGCTGCTATCTCCAAGCCAGTTCACAAGATGGCCGCCGTCCCAGAGCCAGTCCACAAGATGGCCGCCTTCCCAGAGCCAATCCACAAGATGGCCGCCTTCCCCAAGCCAGTTCACAAGATGGCTGCCATCCCAGAGCCACTCCACAAGATAATCACTGTCTCCAAGCCACGCCTCATGATGGCACACGTACTGGACTCACCCCTAATGGCTGTATGGGCAGCTAAAATGACAGCTACTGTTCCTGCAGAACCAAGTCAAGCTGCAGAACCAAATCAAGCTACAGTTGCAGCTCCAAGGTCAAGTCAAGCTCCAAGGTCAAGTCAAGCTACAGCTGCTGCTCAAGGGTCAAAAGCTTCCGAGTCCAGTCGAGTTCCAGGGTCAAGTCAAGTTTCCAAGTCCAGTCAGGCTCCCAAGTCAAGTCCAGTTCCAGGGTCAAGTCAAGCTACTGCGTCCGGCCAAGCTTCAGAGTCCGGCCAAGCTTCAGAGTCCGGCCAAGCTTCAGAGTCCGGCCAAGCCTCAGAGTCCGGCCAAGCTTCAGAGTCCGGCCAAGCTTCAGAGTCAAGTCAAGCAACAGAGTCAAGTCAAGCAACAGAGTCAAGTCAAGCAACAGAGTCAAGTCAAGCAACAGAGTCAAGTCAAGCAACAGAGTCAAGTCAAGCCAAAGCTACTGTTCTCCATGAATCAAGCCAAGTTACAGCTGTTGTTCTCCATGAGTCAAGCAAGGACACAGTTGTTCCCCATGAATCAAGCCAAGTCACAGCCGTTGTTCCCCATGAGTCAAGCCAAGATACTGCTGTTCCCCACGAGTCAAGCCAAGTCACAGCTGTTCCCCACGAGTCAAGCCAAGTCACAGCTGTTCCCCACGAGTCAAGCCAAGTCACAGCTGTTCCCCACGAGTCAAGCCAAGTCACAGCTGTTCCCCACGAGTCAAGCCAAGTCACAGCTGTTCCCCACGAGTCAAGCCAAGTCACAGCTGTTCCCCACGAGTCAAGCCAAGTCACAGCTGTTCCCCACGAGTCAAGCCATGTTGTTCCTGAGTCAAGCCATGTTGTTCCTGAGTCAAGCCATGTTGTTCCTGAGTCAAGCCATGTTGTTCCTGAGTCAAGCCATGTTGTTCCTGAGTCAAGCCATGTTGTTCCTGAGTCAAGCCATGTTGTTCCTGAGTCAAGCCAGGTTACAGCAGATCTTCACAAGCCAAGTCAAATTGCTGCTGTCTTCCCTGAGCTAAGCCACGCCACGGTTGTTCTTCATGAGCCAAGTCAAGTTACTGCTATTGTCCCTGAGCCAAGTCAAGTCACAGTTGGACTGCACGAGCCAGGTCAAGTCACCGCTGTTCTTCCCAAGTCAAGTCCGGCCACGGCAGGCCTCCCTGAGTCAAGTCCGGCCACGGCAGGCCTCCCTGAGTCAAGTCCGGCCACGGCAGGCCTCCCTAACTCAAGGCAAAAAGCTATTATCCTACCAAATCCTCATCTGGTCCCCTATAACATTTCTGACCCAAGCCACGCAGAGCCCACGCTCCCAAGCCACGCAGAGCCCACGCTCCCAAGCCACGCAGAGCCCACGCTCCCAAGCCACGCAGAGCCCACGCTCCCAAGCCACGCAGAGCCCACGCTACCAAGCCACGCAGAGCCCACATTCACAAGCCACAAGCCCATAACATCAGCACCCACAAGGTCAACAGACACCCCACTAGCTACTGTGCTGCCTGTAATGGCCGTAGCCATCCTCAGTATGTGGGCAGCATACTGTGCTCCAGAGGCCTCTTCTGTCCAAAAGTCTGCTCCCGAGGCCTCACCGGTCCACGAGTCTGCCCCGGAGGCCTCGCCTGTCTACGAAACCGCTCCAGAAGCTTCGTCTGTCTACGAGACCGCTTCAGAAGCTTCGTCTGTCCACGAGTCTGCTCCAGAAGCTTCGTCTGCCCACGAGTCTACTCCCGAAGCTTCATCTGTCCACGAGTCTGCTCAAGAAGCCTTGTCTATCCACGAGTCTGCTCCCAAGGCCTCGTCTATCCACGAGTCTATACCAGAAGCCTCTCTTGTCCAAGAGTTTGCGCCAATACCTCCTGAGGTGTCAGCATGCGCTGTAGAACCTCCTAAGGAGGTGGCGTCCATTAATGAACTCACTGCCTCGTCTGTCCACGAGTCTACGTCAGAGGCCTCTTCTGCCCAAGCATCTGCGCCCATGCCCCCAGAGGTGTCAGCGCTAGCTGTAGATCCTCCTATGGGAGCGGCGTCCTATCATGAACTCTCTGCCCGCCATGTCGCTATCAAGAAGGCCAAAGAAATCATTCATGTGCACACCGCTTTGCCTGCCCTGCAATGGCTCCCTGTTACGCCTGCTCTGCCTGCCTCGCCATGGCTTCCTGCTCTGCCTGCTCTACCTGCCTCGCCATGGCTCCTTGCTCTGCCTGCCTTGCCACGGCTCCTTACTCTGCCTGCTCTGCCTGCCTCGCTATGGCCCCCTGTTCTGTCTGCTCTGCCTGCGTCGCCATGGCTCCCAGCCCTACCTGCTCTGCCTGCCCCACCATGGTTCCCTACTCTGCCATTGTTCCACGGCCCTGGCCTTCCAGTACTTCACGGTCTGCTACTGCTCCACGGCCCAGGACCTCCAGTGTTCCACTGTCTGTCATTGCTCTGCGGCCCAGGCACGTCAGTATTTCACGGTCTGCTGTCGCTCCACGGCCCAGGTCCTCCAGGTTTCCACTGTCTGCCACAGCACCACGGCCCAGGACCTCCAGGGTTCTACTGTCTGCCACAGCCCCACGGCCCAGGTCCTCCAGTGCTTCACTGTCTGCCACTGCACCACGGCCCAGGACCTCCAGGGTTCTACTGTCTGCCACAGCCCCACGGCCCAGGTCCTCCAGTGCTTCACTGTCTGCCACTGCTCCATGGTCCAGGTCCTCCTGTGCTTCACTGTCTGTCCCTGCTCCACGATCCAGACCCACCTGCTCTACATGGACCTGGCCCTCCGTCCCACCCCCTGTTTTGCCTCTGTTCCCCCACCCACCTGGACTGTTGTTTGAGCGCCAGGAGTCGCTCCTAGGGGGATTCTGTAACGCCAAGCCAGCAGAGGGAGCCCTCACCCCAGTACTGCCTGCATGCTCCCTCTGCTGCTTCTACTGTCACTTCCTGTTTGGCAGTATATAAGGACTCACCATGTGCTTGCATGTTGCGAAGTATTGCCAGTTAAACCTGCCTTACCGAGCGTTGTAAACTTTACTCTGTTGGATTACCTGTTGCTGTTTTGCTTTGTTTATGGATTTCTGAGTTTACGGATCACCCCTGTTTGGATTGTTTGCTTGTGTGGACTGATTACAAGGTTTGACCTATTTCTGCCTCTGACCATCGCTCTCTGGATTACCCCCATTGTTACGTTTGTTATACTGGACTGTTTCTCTCGTTATCTGACCCACTGCCTGCTTTTACTCACTGCCTGCTTGGATTACGGTTCATTGTGTATGTTTGCTGTTGTTTTAATAAACATCCGCTTTTGGATTCCACCTCTGCGTCTTCGTTACACAAGTAAAGCAGATTCAAACACTTGGGAAAGCTGCACAAGGAGTAGAATGAAGCTGGAGTTAGCGCATCAAGAGTCACCATGCTCAGACGTTTTCAGGAAAAGGGCTACCAAGCCACTTCTGAAACAGAAACGTCAGAAGCATTTTACCTGGGCTGAGGAGAAAAAGAACTGGACTGTTGCTCAGTGGTCCAAAGTCCTCTTTTCAGATAAAAGTAAAATTTGCATTTCATGTTGAAATCAAATGTGAAGTTTCTGAAATCAGTAATTATTTGGGCTGTCGTGACGTCTGCTGGTGTTGGTCTATTGTGTTTTATCAAGTGCAAAAGTCAATGCAGCCATCTGCCAGGAGATTTTGGAGCACTTTATACTTCCATCTGCTGAAAAGCTTTATGGAGATGCTGTTTTTCTTTTCCAGCAGGACTTTAGCACCTGCCCACAGTGCAGTGCAGCTGACCATGATATTACTGTGCTTTATTGGCCAGCCAACATGCCTGACCTGAACCCCATTGAGAATCTATGGGATATTTTCAAGACGAAGATGAGAAACAGTCAATCCAAACATATACAAACGATCTGAAGGCTTAATAGTGCCTCAGCAGTGCCACATGCCACACTTTGATGCTGTAATTTGTGCTAGGAGCAAGTCATTCGCTGTAATATGTGCTGCCGACTAAGTACTGAGTGCATAAATGAACATACTTTAAAAAACTTGAACTTCTCTTTTGCAAATCCGTTTTTTGATTGATCTTAGGAAGTATATTATTAGGAAAGGATTTTGGACTTTCATGAGCTGTATGCTCTAATCATCAAAATTAAACCAAAAAAACTTCAGAAATATTTTACTTTTCAGTTTTTAAAATAAGTTACAATAAAAAAAATGACCTTTTCATGATATTCTAATTTTTTGAGTTGCACCTGTATATTAGGGCTGCACAATAAATCGCATGAAGCCAGGGTCTGCCCCTGGTTCGCATGCGTGCTCACTTTGATCTGTCAGCGTGCGTTTACACATGAGAATATGTGCCCCTCGTTACATTGAGGGGTTCTATTCTCTAGAAAGCTGTCACCTCTTATTGTTGACAGCCTTGCATTTGTGTGTGCATCTCTGAAGATGCTATCACTAGTGATGGCGAAGTGAAGCGTTCTGAACCAGCAAAGCTTTCAACACAATTGTATTGGAAAAAGGTTCGTTACTCAAAGCTTTTCATGTCGTAGAAATGAATAACACCTTCCAAAGTGCTGTGTTCCATTACAGCTGCTGGTTTCACATCTGGTTCTACAAATGATTCTTTGTTTGATATTATTGTATATAAATAATGATCATTGTCAAGTCATTCATTGTTGTCAGTGTACTAGCACTAAAATAAGTAAAATAAACGAAACATAAATTCATAAATTAAATTATTAAAATGATCTGTCTCACTCCTTGTGGCCCCGCCTCCCCCGCTCTCATGTTTCTTTCTAGTCACCTCGGAGAGAGAAACGACAAACTGTGAGATCAGGTTTGACAGATTTTCATGTTAGCACAGCCCCGCTGCTTGGCTCGCCATGCAGCTCTTTGATCAGCCAGTGTGTTTACACTGAGGATTAGTGCCTCTTGTATGTCCAGCGGCTTAATCCTTCAAGTGGATCGAAGCAGAATGCTATCACCTATGATTTACAACAGGGGTGTCAACTTCCTGGAGGGCTGCAGCCCTGCAGCCCTGCAGAGTTTTGTCCCAACCTTGCTCCAACACACATACTATACAGTTTTCAATTAAGCCTTGAGGACTTGATTAGTTGGTTCAGATGTGTTTAATTAGGGTTGCATCTAAACTCTGCGGGGCTGCGGCCCTCCAGGACCGGAGTTTAACACCCTTGATTTATAATATCACTAACAGTTTCAATTTGAGTGCACCGCTCAGGCCATGCCCACACTGAGGCTGCACTCACTCAGACAGACAGCTCTCATTTTGTGTGTCACTCTGATATGTTAGTGGTTTATCTTCAGTGAAGGTGGGCCCGGCCCATTCCTCGTCTGCTACGAGCGGATCTGAGAGAATGCACAGCACCTTTGATCTGCAAGTGTGTTTACATGTAAGGATCTTCAGTGCCCCTCTTCTAATGAGTGGTTTGATCTTTTTAGGCAGATTTTAAGAGAATGGTGTCACTAGTGATTATTATCACTCACAGCTTCAGGGTGGGATGCATATGGACCATGCCCATGGGGGGTGACTGCTCTCACTGCAAATGTAATTAAGGTTGTGAACACTGGGCCAGTTCAAATAGTGCCCACACAACCAGCCACTGTTATAGCAAGAAAAGAAAGCACAAACATTCTCAAAAAGAGAGCAAAACTCCACTTATCACGAACATTGGGTCTCCACAAAGTGGCCTGTCACTCGAACCAATCCAACCCCTTGCTACGTGGTCCGAGGCCTGGCAGGCTATCGCCGGAGTGTCAGTCTGGGTTTTGGTGATAATAACGCTTTATTATACCTTTATCATCATTTTATTGTCCACTTCAATTCGTAATCTGCTCCAGTGTGGGGATCTTCGGTCCCATCTGCTCTGCTGTAGTGATTTCAAGAGGTTGTAAATTTGGGGACGGAAAGACCAGCATTGAGAATGAATGTCCATTTTCAGTAAGGCTGTTGTTTTGAGTAGGGTATTCCTGCAATACTGGAGGCTATAGTTTCAGGAATGCATTTTTAAGACCCTATGGTAGTGTTTGTTTGTTTTTTCCATTTATTTGTTTGTTTTATGTATGTATTACCAGCTCATGTGTGTTTATTAGTACTTTAATAAATGTAAAATAATTTGAATACTTATTTACAACATCCAGCAGCACCAACTAAATAGGCTAAATGGAGATTGCTGACACCCCCTTGAACACTCAATTTCACAGCAGCTCTTACATTAAAAATATGATGAAAAGATAAAAAATAATAATAATAATAATAATAATAATAGTTCCATGGATCTAGTCTTTGCATCTGTGTGTTTGATGTTTGTATCAGGTCTCCTCTGTTGGAATAGAATTGGCTAGATGGCACTGTCCTAGAAGTGTGGTCCTAGAGCTGCAGTCTCCAGTATTGCAGGAACATAGTATTAGGTTGTTTTTGTTCAGATCAATGCAAAAATCGACCTATGTTTTTAGCCTGCAAACATGCAGAGTTGTAAATATGAACTGGTAGATTGATAAGAAGATAATTAATTATAAAAATCTGAACAGTAAAATGTGTTTGTTATTTAATTAATATAATATTTTTTTTATAATAATTGTTTAAATTATTATAATAATACATAATACAGCCCTAATTATTATAAGCTGTGTATAATGTGTATTCCTCTTATCAGTTAAAATGTAGTCTGTTTTCTATTATTTATTTTCATATTTAATTTTGTGATTTTAACTTTTAATTCAGTATTTTTAATGTTTTACAGAGCAATTTTAGATATTAATGTTTTAATGTTCTACCAATAAACATAAAGGTACAGCTGTCATGAAAACAGAGAGAAAGGCTACATGGCTAGATACTGCTGATCACTTGAATGCGCAAGTACTATGTTAAAATGTTTTCATATATCTTAAAACGTGATGGAATCTTGGGAACAATAAATTAAATACAGTCGGTTGTAGCCTATATTTGAGTTTTTTATTTTATTTAAGTTGCATTTTGGACTGATAATTAAGTCATATGATTCTGCGAGAAACTCAGTGGTAATATCAATGCATTCCTATTGGTCAGTATTAGAGGAAGTCAGCTTAGCCTGACTGTTAACCTGCCCTGGACCAGATTAGTTTCCCAGCACAAGTTGCCAGGGTGACTGAGCATGAGCTATGGTAAATTTGCTTTATAAAACCAAATCAAGTGACAATAAGTCAGACTAACTGTTGGTGTTTCCAATTAAATGTTTGCTTGTATGTGGAGTCTCGCTCCATCTCATACCTGCATAGGTTACAAAGTATGTTTAGAATTAATTTCAGAATTATTATTAAATAGATTCCCCACCCTTGAAAAGCCCAGCCCAGAATACCACTGTTTGAAAGTCCTGAAAGAGGGTTTGAATTTCACACTAATAAATCTGTGCAAATCCTTTAAAGAAGAAAGAAAAAAGGTAACACATTCTGTGAAGCCTGTTTTTAATACATTATAAGGGCATTCGTAATGTCTTGTAATACATGCATTTAACCACAAATCTGTTAAAGTATTATAATGTATTGTAACTGTTGGTATGATTATTTATTTATAAACTTATTTATAGATAATACAACATTTTATAAGGATTTTATGAGGCATTATTAAGAATTATATTTTTTGCTACATATCCTGTTTTACTCTGAAATATGTAATATGAATAAAATATGTAATATGAATAAAATGGTTGCTAACACTGTTTAATGTTGAGTTTACCTTTGTATATGTCTTTCAGCTGCCAGACTGATGACACTCTTCTAGTAACACGACAGTCAACTCAAGATGACTTGGATGCCTTGGACCTTACAGAACTTGATGTTGTCCAGTGCTGCCAAAATAGAGACTTCTTGACAAGGTAACCATCTCTTGTTCTGTGTTTTTTGTGGTTTGGTTCCATTTTCCCTGTTCTCCTGCCTTCTGTTTCTGTGTTCATGTGTTACTATGGTTTTTGATTAATTACCTTGCACCTGTCAATGATTTTGCTCTTGTTTGTCCAGGTATTTAAACTCCATTCTGTTCAGTCTTTGTTTGTCTATTCTCAGTTGTTATTAGTTGTGTTTATTCCCTGTCTGCCTGTTTTTCAGTTATTATTAAAATCATATTGTTTAAAACTTCATTTTCCAATCGTCATCTGCCTGCCTGCTGCACAACCATGACAACATCACAGTTTCTCATTTCTTTCACTAACAAAACAAAATAGCCACTTCTCTTACCCTGTGTAATTCTTGCTTCTTATAATTTTAACACATGTATAATAACAGTTTCTATTACCACACACCCAAATTTCTGTTGTTGTATTTTTTTTCTTCAGAAGTCCTGATGAAAATCAAGTGCTGAAAGATCACATTGATAGATTTGAAAAGGTAAAAGAGGGGTGCACAGATGGAGAAAATACACAAAACTCTGTGCTGCCAGAATTTCCAGAAATTAATAGTCTGCACGACACAAAAAATGAGGAGCTCCAAGAGTCCAAAATGCTCAGTAAAGAGACCAGAGCACTTACTGCCAGTGAATTGCTGCTTAACAAGTGAGTTCGGCACACATACATGATTGTACTTCCATTGTCATGGTTATATATATATATATATATATATATATATATATATCTATATGTATATGTGACCCTGGACCACAAAACCAGTCTTAAGTCGCTGGGGTTTATTTGTAGCAATAGCCAAAAATACATTGTATGGGTCAAAATTATTGATTTTTCTTTTATGGCAAAAATCATTAGGAAATTAAGTAAAGATCATGTTCCATAAAGATATTTAGTAAAATTCCTACTGTAAATGTATGAAAATTTAATTTTTGATTAGTCATTTACATTGTTAAGAACATTATTTGAAGAACTTTAAAGGCAATTTTCTCAATATTTTGACTTTTTTGCACCCTCAGATTCCTGATTTTTAAATAGTTGTATCGCAGCCAAATATTATTCTATCCTAACAAACCACACATCAACGGAAAGCTTATTTATTCAGCTTTCATATGATGTATAAATCTCAATTTTGAAAAAAAAAAGACCCTTATGACTGGTTTTGTGATCCAGGGTCATATATATATATATATGTATATATATACAGTACTGTGCAAAAGTCTTAGGCCACTAGTATTTTCATCAGCTAAAAAATGGTTTAAAGTCAGTTAAAGTCGGTCTTTTGCTGTAGTGTGTCAGTAGGAAATATCAGATTATATTTCCAAACATTCATTTTGCCATGAATCGTAATAATCTGCACAGAGATCTGATTCTGATCTCATCATCATCCAGTCTGTCTGGAATGACATGAAGAAACAGAACAAACTCAGACAGACTAAATCCAGAAGAACTGTGACAAAGTCTCCAGGATGCTTCAAGAAATCTACCTGCAAAGCTGCAGCACTGTTAAAAGTTTTAGGCACTTGTGTAAAAATGCTGTAAAACGAGGATGCTGTCATAAATAGATTTCTTTATCAATTACCTTCTATTAACTAAATGAAATCAACATTTGGTGTGACCATTCTTTGCATTTACAGCAGCTTTTGCCCTAGGTGCACTTGCGCAAATTTTTTCAGGTAGCTTTGCAGGTAGGTCTCTTGAAGCATCTTGGAGACGTTGCTACAGTTCTTCTGGATTTACTCTGTTTCAGTTTGTTCTGTGTCTTAATGTCATTCTAGGAAGACTGGATGATGATGAGATTAGGTCAGTGTGGAGCACTGGCTGTTGTCAGACTCCTTGTGCAAACAAAAATCTCACTAGATTATTACAATTAATGGCAAACAGAATGTTTTGAAATGTAAACTGATGTTTCCTACTGACACACTACAGCAAAAGATAGAAATAACTTCAAACCATTTTTTAGCTGGTGAAAATACTAGTGGCCTAAAACTTTTGCACAGTACTGTATATGTGTGTGTGTGTGTGTATATATATATATATATATATATATATATATATATATATATATTTGAAAAGTTCAGATGCAAAAGCCTCTAAATCCATCTGACGTAGTTCTTTCCGGCTACTTTGTATAGGTTTCTATGCAAGTACTGGTATATATATATATATATATATATATATATATGTATGTGTATGTGTGTGTGTGTGTATATATATAAACAGTACTTTTGTAGTACTCAGTAAGGGTGATTTATCAGTAAGGGTCAACAGGCTGTTCTTTGGCAAGATTGATTGTTCTGTGAGGTGTTTTCAGATGAGTCAGCTTCACTAATATTTCACATTTCACCTTTTTGAACCTTATGTTTTGTGATGTTTAAATTACCAGAGACACAAAGTCAATGTTCTTTTAAGTTATACTATTAAATTCTATATTACTATATAAGTACAAATACATACTCGACTACACACACTTTGTCTTACTGTCAGGTACCATTTAAACACTTGCATCCTTAAATGAATAGTTTATCCAAAAATGAAAGTTCTTCCATTTTTGACTTACTCTCATGCTATCCCAGATATGCAAACAATTACTTTAAGCATGGATAGAGAGAGATATCTAGCCAGTTACTTACTGATGCAAAAAATTATTTGGGCAATGAACAGACCCCTCATTATATGAAGAACAACTAAGTGGAAATAGATGTCATTCTAATACATAAAGCCATTTCTAGATTATTGCCCATTATGTTCCTAGAAAGGTCTGTGGTGGATATCCACTCCTAGAGAGAGTAGCAAGAGTCCTGTATTTTTAACATTTCTAGACAGCTTTGTGCATTTCTGTAATGTGTTTTTGAGGTCCTATGAAAAAGAGATTAAGGCATGGTTCACACTAACCAAGCTTTCTTGAAAAGAACAGTCATTAGCCATGACTTTGTGTGCCTTTATTTAAAGGGCAAAGCACCTCTGCAACCCACATTTACAATCTTCCAATGTCACACACACACACAGCAGGAGACGAGAGGTGAGTGACAATCCAAACCAGCATTTATTGAACAGACGATAGAACACACAGAGTTTGAGACAAATGGTAATGAAATGCTTAGCTGACAGTCCTTTTGCGAAAGAGCAGATGATAGTCCATTCAGTGAGCCACGTGGGATCCAGAGAGCACGAGAGAGTTCAGCATAGAAGAATTTCATAAAGTCAGGAGCAAACGTCACAGGGTGCGAACGGTAGACCCAACAAGAGAAGAATGCATGAATGTCCTTTAAATAGGGTGTGGCTGATTGAAGTCAGGTGCAGGTGATTAGAAGTCAGGTGAGGATGAGCAGGTGAGCGGTGCTCTGGGTGACGTGGCTGGTGAAGGTGACTGTGGTGAATGCCTGACATCCAACTCATTGATCCCCTTTATATACTTTAATTTTTATTTAAATACCTTAATTTATTTATACAAACAACACTCCTTAAGCCTATACAATTCTATGAATAAATACAGAGAGAATGTGCTCAGTTTTGTGCAGTGCAAGAAAATAACATTTGTCTTTTTATTGTGGTTATTAAACTCCTAAGAATTTACATTCATGCTTGAGGACAAAATGAGACAGAAAGCATTTCCTGTGATCGGGATGTTACATTTTGCAGATGCCATTTAATCTATTTACTGCTTCACAGTCCATTAGTTCACATTTCTGTTTTCAATTTCACATGCAGAATATTTGACATTCTGGAGATTGAAGAGTCTGAGAGATTCTACTCTTCTTTGCCTTGTGGTGTGCGTCTCATCTTTGCTCTTTACAATTTGATGGAGTCTCAGTCAGAGATGTTCTGTTACTTTGTGATTATCTTAAATCACATGGTGTCTGCCTCTCTGCTAACACTCTTCCTGCCCATCCTCATCTTCTTGTGGGCCATGTTGTCAGTGCCACGGCCAACCAAGCGCTTCTGGATGACAGCTATTATCTACACACAGGTCAGTATCTTCACAACTGGTGCAGCTGATGTTTCAAATGATTGAGTCAACCATAATATATTCTCAGGCCAGGTGTGCTAAAGCAGTTTGGAAATCAAATTTGCAGAACATTGGGTCCCCAAGAGCAGGATCTATAGGCTTTTTCATAGGTTGAAAAAAAGAAAGAATATAATTTATACTTCTTTAGTAAGTTTTGTCTGTTTACACTGTAAAATCTAATTATTTGGGCTTACTTGAAAAAAAAAAAAAGCATGTAAACCAATTGCCTTAAAAAGAGTAAAGAAGTAAAGTACAATGGGAATAGTATTGATGTTAGTATAGTTTACTTAAACAAGAGTTCCAGTAACAAAAAAAACTTGATCCTTTCCTTTAGGTTTACTCTTTACTTAGTATGGCTACTCACTGACTCCCAGAGTGCATTGTGGCATGAATAAATTATGCAGTTGCTTTGTTGTTTTTATTTGCAAATTGTATTTGCTGACTTGTGTCAGCAGTAGCATAAAAAACCCTAATGAAAATAAAGCTAATAAAATAGTTATTGTTAGAGTTAATACAAATAAATTGAGTTGTTACCATTGTTGTGATTCACATTCATTGTTGCGGCTCAAGCATGTTACCCCAAATATTAAAGCATTATAGCTACCCAATTAAAAGCTTCTCAAGGAGTCTATGAAAAACAATGAAATGGTTAAAGATCATTAATCAACATAAAAAAAATATACTACCTAATGATTTAATTAGAAAATAGGTCACCTTCTAAAAACGATCTATTTATTACTTTTCTTCCTTTGAAATAAAGTTATTCTGATTTCATGCTGCATCAGTAGGAATAAAACGTCTCAGGTTACGTATGTAACCCTGGTTCTCTGAGAAGGGAACGAGACACTGCGTCCTCTAGAGGTCGCTATGGGGAACGCCATCTCCATGACCCGTGTCTGAAGTCTACATACAAAAACATCAACAGAGTTGGCCGGCAACAGCTTATGACGTCACTTCCAGCGCGACTCGTCGCTGCCAGTGCGTCACTACCGGTGCGACCACAGTACAAAAGAACACAACATTTGCTTCTTCGTCTGAAGCTTACGTCCGAAGCATGGCGGTGAAACTAGAGGACGCAGTGTCTCGTTCCCTTCTCAGGGAACCAGGGTTACATACGTAACCTGAGACATTCCCTTTCGAGGAACTCGAACTGCGTCCTCCTTAGGTTCGCTATGGGGAACGGTTATACCCACGCTGCCATGCTGAGGGGAGTGCATGCCATCATAGAGGTGAGCACTAAGTACCAACTGCCTTAAGCTTAACCTCCTGGGGTCGACGGTGGCGTCGGCGGCCCGAATTGCATATTTTCATGACACGAGCAAAAAGAACCTAAAATGCTCGCTCATTTTTGATCGTACATATAAAAGTAATACATCATTTAAATCTGTAGAGGATCTACTATTATTTGAGTACACTCACAATATCAACAAAACATTATTCTTTTGCAAAACAAGGAAAATAAACAGGGTGCGCATTCAGCAGTCTCCGTCTCCACACGTATCATTTTGAAATGCGTCAGTAAAATGAACTAAAACTCAGCGAATACGTGACGCACACACATGAGAGAGATATCTATAGAAAGCTTGATATTTTTACTTTTAGATGAAGCCCCTCTTGCCGAAAACAAATATTGTTTGATGAAGTAAATCGCATGAAACCAACACCATGTTCAATCTCTCCCGTCTGCTTCATTTTTTTTAATTAGATCACGCCCACGAGATGCTTTTGCTTTCATAGTGTAATCGCCACGTGAGGGCGCGCGCCAAACGTAACCGCCCACATCACTGTACACATATTCTAGTGTAAAAAAAAGTTCCTTGACTACTGATGATGAGTTTAGAGATATCAGGTATGATTTACTTTTTTCACTTGTTGAACAGAATTGAGAAACTACACAAAGTCTGTTCACATCTCTGTGGTTAGATCAGGGTGTTCAATTGTGTGTATTTGACCTTCATTATGTATATTTTGATTATACTGTGTTGTAAATAAAATACAAACAATCTAAAACTCCATTCTTTGAATCTCTCATTGTTTCTTACCTGACAGTCACAGTCTCATTGATGGACCATTAGGGAGGGCTCTTTGTCTCTCAGATGTGAATTGCTAAAAATTCATGGGTCATTGCCATTCCTTCGCATATTCCCTTTCGATCACAAAACATGTCTTAGAAAATTTACATCAATATATTGTTTTCTCTGAACGAGTGAACGAGATGATTTTCACATAATTTTGTTGAAAAAAATCTAGCCTACCACATCCAATTTTCAAAAGTCTTGTGAACAAATGTTCTGAATGTGTTTCATGGCCTTATTTCAGTGACTTAAAAATTTTAGTTTTTCACTAACCACGCATAAACGTTGTTTTCTCAAAAACACAAACATGTACATTCATGTTGCTTACATATTATTGTAACCTAGTTTGTGCTGATTACAGTGTAACCAGACTTTAGCCATGAATATGTTTTTAAGATACTGAAAAAAGCACAAATGTCAGGGCATGTCAAAACTTCTCCAGGGCCCCAAAACACCCTCAGACCCCAGAGGGTTAAGGGAGTTGCCCCTGAGACGTAGTGACGGCTGTCAGTGACATTATCCCTTTCGGCCAAAAAGCCTGAGCTGCATACCCAAGACTTACCTGAAAGGGGTCAGATATGCTGGACCTGGAGTAGAGCTCAAAGCTTGGAATTAGAAGATATTCCTTTAAGGGGATATGGCTGAATGCCTAGGGTTTCACCTAGGTTTGGCCTGTCACACAGGGGGCTACCGTGGGCTCTGCATAGGTTCCCTCAGAAACCGTCCTACAGACCATAGGTAGCAGCAACCTGCTCAGGATGCGCAAGTAGAGTGGTATCCAAGGTGTCCGGGAACAACCAACTCAGAGAATGGGCACGAGTTTGAGCGTGAACCCATATCATAGAGGGTGCGCATGAACTAGCGCAAGTATTACCGTTACTTTAGCCTGGCAGATGCTCACAAGGAGTGGGACCCAAGGTGACCGGGGTTTTAACCAACTCAAGAAAGGGTACGGGCCATAAGCACGTAAATCCCTACCATAAAGGATTTTAGAATGGACGCAGAACTCCGGTGCATTCTATACCACAATGTGGATTTTAGAAAAGTGCCCCAGGGTTCACGTGTGCACTAACCATATACATGGATTTGAGAAAGCGCCCAAGGGTTCGTGCGGGCCTTACCATAAAAATGGACTTTAGAAATACCGCTTGGAAACAGTGTGCTAGTAGATAACCCTCAGAATGAGGGGAGCTCTGCAAGCTTTCCAAACAAGGATCCAAGGAGAAGGCAGTAAGGGCGAACCTCAGTTGCCCAGTTGGGGCAATGCTCAGAGCAGACCCTCAAGGTGAGGGGAGCATCGCTACTCCAGACAGGCAGTTAGCCTCAGCTAACTGTCTGATAATACTGCCATGGAACCGATACACTTAACCAGCGTGAGAGGTTAGTGTGCTGGGACAGGCTTCAAACTCCTGAGAGACAGGAGGAATACCCAATCCGCCCAGGGGTGACAAACTCTAAGAAAACCCTCCCGCAGCGAGGGGAGAATCGTCATGCCCTGTCAAGGAGGCCTTAGATGTGATCTGATAACAGGATATCAAATATCACAGCAGAGACGAATCCATCAACACTGTATGGGTGCATAGAGAGCAGCAGCGTCCCCAGCCCTCAGGCTGTGTTGTGGATATTCTCTTGAGGGGGCAAGTGCCACTACCAACCTAAGCAGACCTGTGCTTACTATCTCGATAGAAAGCGTAGGCCCCGTTCTAGCAAGGCCCGCAGAACCTCACGAACAAGGGCCTAGACCATAGCCAATGCTCCTCAGAGCACTGAGAAGGGGTCCCACAGAAACACCTTCCACTCATACGATGGTAAAAAATAGCGTGGTCAAGCCCACTCCTCAGAGGGGCGACTCACTAAATTACTAAGATGGTATGAGGATAGGTCTGTAAGATGATTGGGTGGATACCCAGAAACAGGAAGCCCCTCAGGGCAGGATGCAGACGGAGTGCTCAGTAAGGTGGCCTCTCAGGCATACATGTCCAGTCAGGGGTGACCAGGAACCTCCTGCGAAGAAAAGATTTTCTGAAAAGTTTACCTCGAGGTAGGGCCGTAGCCCTAGTTGTAGTGCTGTAGTGAGGACCTGAAAGCCAAAAGTGGCCATGATGTCTCCATGATGAAGGCAGATCCAGGACAAGCAGGCCACAACCATAGTCAGAGACCAGAGGGGGGTGTTCGAAGAGAACCTACCTAAAAAACAGAAAACAGAAAACACAAGAGACAGGTCCGAAACATACAGAAAAAGGAGACTAGACACATAATAAAGGATCATACTCACCCATTCGTGGTTCCCGCGCATGACTCAGAAAGTAGTGAGAAGGTAAGATCCATGTCCAAACCATCAGTAAAGGTAGCTTTATAACCATAAAAGCTAACCTAAAACATCATAGGTCCGGTGGGAAGCGTGCAGGAAGATACCACCTAACCTCAGTGAAGTGGTCACTGCAGGGGAATTGAGAAGGGGAAGAAAGGATGGATGGAAAAAACCCTGAGGAAAGTGAGTAGATGTTTATTTTTTACTCTGGTCCAGGCGAGAGCGTTGTCTGGTCTGGATCACTTCCCTCAGGTCTTGCCTGCCTTCTCTCGGCCCACGCTTCCTCTTAGAACCACCCGTAGGTGGGGGAGGGGCGCGAGTTGCGACACTAGTCTTCTGAGCTCGTCTTCGTTCCTCAGAATGCGACGAGTCAGGACCCCCGTGTTGTTCAGGCTCAGATCTGGACCTTCGAGGAATATAGGTTTTGAAGGCAGCTGAGCGCGTCCTCACCTCCCTGAACTTCTCGACCACCGTCTCGACGGAGGCACCGAAAAGCTCAGAGGGCGAGACCAGCGCATCGAGAAGAAAGCCGCTCTCTTTCTTCCCGAGGTCGGCCAGTTTCACCCACAGATGTCTCTCCGTAACCACCATGGCCCCCATAGACCTGCCCATGGCAGTGGCGGCCTGCTTAGTGGCACGAAGAGCAAGATCTGTGGTGCGGCGCAGCTCAGACACCTCATCAGGGGAAAGACCCTGACCTTTGTCCAGATCTTTCAGCAGATCAGCTTGCTAGGCTTGAAGCACTGCCATCGTGTGCAACGCACCCACCACTTGACCTGCTGCGTATGCTTTGCCATTCAAACGAGATGTTACTTGGAGGGGTATGGATGGCAAAGAGGGAGTCTTAAGAGAAGATGTTTCACCCATAGAGAGATAGCTAGCCAGCGTCTCTTCTACAGGGGGCATCTTCTCATTGCCATATTCACGCATTCCCTCAATATTAGCATAATTAGAATGAGGAAAATTATGGATGCGTGAAGAATACGGCTTTTTCCATACCTTCTCGATCTCTGCATGGAGATCGGGAAGAAATGGAAGACTCGCCAGAGCTGGAAGGCTATGGTCGGAAAGATAACGTTCGTCGAGACGACCCCGTGGTGCTACCTTTCTAGTCCGCTTCCATGGCAAGTCAAGCCTCGCCGTGGCGCGGTCCATAACCTCTAACAGCTCGTCGTACACAGGGCAAGAGATTAGAGAAGGCTCAGCCTCAGCTTCTTCACCCTCTGACATCTCTTGCTCTTCTTGGGTAGGACCCAACAGAGCACTAGCTGCCGGATAAGATGATGTTAAAGAAATAACATCATCATCATCCAACAGCTCGTCCTCGTCCCCGGCCGACGAGCGTGAAAGGGAAAGTCCCTTTTTTAACTCCTCAGCGAGGTCCGCTTGCGATCCCCACGAGCTCATTTTTCTCCGTGCCTCGGCAGCAGAGGGTCCTGAACTGCGGGGAGCAGACAGCTGACCCTCTTTCCTCGAAAAGAGAGACAAACGAGAACGGAGCTTTTTCATGGGAAAAAGCTCACAATGCACGCAGATTGCCCCCTCGAGGACATCGCGTGCATGCTCCTCACCCAAACAATAGACGCAAAGATTGTGCATGTCATCAGGTGTAAAAAAAACGAGGACACGGATCCGCGCACTTCTTAAACGTCTTACTAGTGATCGCCATAGTATGTAGGAAGAGAGAAAGGATCTTTCTTACCAGAATGCACGCTCCAGACAAAAGAGTCAGTAAAGACGAAGAAGAGAATGTTGTGTTCTACCGGTGTCCTTTTATACTGTGGTCACACCGGTAGTGACGCATCGGCAGCGACAAGTCTTGCCGGAAGTGATATCATAAGCTGTCGCCGGCCAACTCTGTTGATGTTTTTGTATGTAGACTTCAGACACGGGTCACGGAGATGGCGTTCCCCATAGCGACCTCTAGAGGACGCAGTTCGAGTTCCTCAAAAGGGAACTATAATAATGCAAATGAAGCTTCAAGTGCCCAATCAAAGGTGATGTGATGTTTTCTCTAATATTTCAGTTTCAGTATTTGGGAAACAAGTGAATGCAACTAGTGAAAGATAACTGCAGACATGGAAGAAATGAGTGAAAAAAATTGCCTCACATCAAAAACTTTCTTTTCTTCTTCTTCTGATGTTATGTTGCTGTGACGAGGTTATGGAAGAATCGTGAGACGTTGGATCCATGAGCAACAGCTTTATTAAATCCAGTAACGTAAACAGGTGGAAGTCAACAACGGCAGTCAGTTGTGGTGAAGGCAAATCCAATAGGGAAGTAATAGTCCATGCAAAAGGTCGGGGCCGGCAGCGAGCAAACACAATAATCCGAGAGAATAGCGAGGGTCGACAAAAGGCAGGCAGCAAAGGTTCACACACAACTTTAACAGTCCGGTTGGCAACAGTAAGGCAGTCCGATAGAAAAACGCTCAGGATTGAAGGCATGACCATACAAAATTTCGCGACGGGCGTTCCGGCGTGGCACGCTAAAATGGCCGCCGGAGGGGAAGTGAACCGGGAGACCTGGAACGGGAAGTGGCGCGCCCCAGGCACGGGATGATGGGATATGTAGTTAAAACTCCGGTGACGGTTCCCGCTGGTGCGGGACAGGGGAGCCACAGAGACCGCATTTGTGACAGAGACGCCGCCCCGCGAGCGCCTCCTGGCGCGAGGAGGCAACCGACGCCGAGGCCTACCCCTTCCACGGGGACCTGGCCGATCTGGGTGGGTAGCGTGGAACTCTGCAGTGAGGGATGGATCCAAGATGTCCTCTGCGGGCACCCACGACCGCTCCTCGGGGCCGTAGTCCTCCCAGTCGACCAGGTACTGTAGGCGACCGTTCCGGCGTCGGGAGTCCAGGATAGCGTTAACTCGGTACGCCTCCTCGCCATCGATGATCAGGGGGGCAGGTCTCTGTGGAGCGGTCTCGTCTAGGATCTCCGTCCCTCCCGGGCGACCAGCGGGCTTCAACAGAGAAACATGGAATGTGGGTGAGATACGATACTCTGCGGGTAATTCTAGTCTGAATGATACTGGGGTAATTTGATGGAGGATTTTAAATGGACCCACGTACCTGGGGCTAAGCTTCTTGCTGGGCAGGCGGAGACGCAGATGGACAGCTAGACCCATTGTCCTGGTTCGTAGGATGGTGCGGGTCGGCGGCGACGATCTGCCTGGACCTGGTTACGACGAACTGCTCTCTGAAGGTGCATGTGAGCCCGATTCCAGGTCTCCTCACTCCGCTGGAACCAGGAGTTGACTGCAGGTAAATCAGAGGGTTCCCCTGACCAGGGGAACAGGGGAGGTTGGAAGCCTAAAACACACTGGAACGGAGTTAAGTTAGTAGAGGGCTTACGGATCGAATTCTGGGCGTATTCGGCCCAGAAGAGATAACGACTCCAGTCTTCCTGATGGTCCTGGCAGTAAGCACGTAGGAAGCGGGTCAACTCCTGGTTCAGCCTCTTCACTTGTCCATTGGCCTCTGGGTGGTATCCTGACGTGAGACTGACGTTTACGCCCAGAAGGTGGAAGAAGCTGGCCCACAACCGTGAAGTGAATTGGGGCCCACGGTCCGAAACAATGTCCTCCGGAAGGCCATAAAATCTGAACACCGAATTGCAGAGTGCCTCGGCCGTCTCCATGGCGGTGGGTAATTTAGGGAGAGGGATGAAGCGACAGCCCTTGGAAAACCTGTCGACCACAGATAGTATAATGGTGTGCCCCTGGGATAGAGGCAGATCCGTGACAAAGTCCACCGCCAGGTGCGACCAGGGTCGATTGGGAATTGGTAGGGGTTGTAGTAAGCCGGCGGGTAGTTGAGGGAGGGACTTGGAGGTATTGCAAATGACACAGTTCTTAACGAAGGCGATGGCATCTGATCGCAGGGTAGGCCGCCAGAACCGGTTGCGTAGGAGATGGATGGTTGCTTCAATTCCCGGATGACCAGAGCTGGGGGTAGAGTGGACTTCAGAGAGGATTCGCGGGCGGAGACGAGCGGGGACATAGGTGAGGTTCTCAGGGCAGTCCGCAGGAGGAGGGTCTTGGATCTGGGCCTCAGTGATCTCGGTCATGACATCCCAGGTGACAGGTGCGACGATGAGGGAGGCGGGTATGATATTTTCTGAGTGGGTGACCTGGCCGGGTTCATGGACTCGGGAGAGGGCGTCAGCCTTGAGGTTTTGAGAGCCTGGACGGTAGCTGATCTCGAAGTTAAACCGAGTAAAGAAGAGAGCCCAACGAGCCTGGCGGTGGTTGAGGACCTTAGCCGTACGGAGATACTCCAGATTTTTGTGGTCGGTTAAGATGGTGAAGGGATGCCGTGCCCCCTCCAGCCAGTGCCTCCACTCCTCTAGGGCGAGCTTAATGGCGAGCAACTCCCGATTACCCACATCGTAATTCCTCTCGGCCGGGCTGAGCTTGTGTGAGAAGAAGGCGCAGGGGTAGGTCTTGGGAGGCTGACCCTGTCGTTGAGAGAGCACAGCCCCTACTCCGGTACTGGAGGCATCAACTTCCACGAGGAAGGGTAGTTGGGGATCAGGGTGCCGGAGGATGGGTGCTGTGGTAAATCGGTGTCGGAGTTCGTGGAAGGCCTGCACTGCAGCGGGTGACCAGGTTAAGTGGGTCTCTCCCTTCTTGACCATTGAAGTGAGTGGAGCGGCTACCGTACTGAAGTTGCGAATGAATCGACGGTAGAAGTTTGAGAAACCCAAAAAACCACTGAAGTTCTTGGGATGCGGCCACTCACGCACTGCCTTGACCTCCGAGTCGTCCATGGCCACGCCCTTGGGACTGATTACATAACCCAAGAAGGCAATACTCTGTTGATGAAATTGGCACTTCTCCTCTTTGGCATATAACTTGTGTTGGATGAGACGCTGGAGAACCGCCCTGACGTGTTGTACATGTTCTGCGAGGGAATTGGAGAAAATAAGGATGTTGTCGATGTACACGATGACCCAGCGATTCAGCATGTCCCGGAACACCTCATTAACAAACGCCTGGAAGTAGGACGGACTATTGGCTAGGCCGAAGGGCATCACCAAGTATTCGTAGTGACCTGAGGTAGTCGAGAAGGCCGTCTTCCACTCATCCCCCTCCCGGATGCGGATCAGATTGTAGGCTGAGCGGAGGTCCAGCTTGGTGTAGTACTTGGCAGATCGTAGTTGCTCCAAGGCCGGAGGAACGAGTGGGAGTGGATACCTGTACTTGATTGTAACCTCGTTGAGGGGTCGGTAGTCGATGCAGGGGCGCAAACCGCCGTCCTTCTTCTTAACGAAAGAAGCCCGCCGTGGCGGGAGAGGTGGAAGGTCGGATGAATCCCTTGTCGAGTTCCTCCTTAATGTACTTCTCCATAGCTTCGGTTTCTGGTTGGGAGAGTGGGTAGACGCGCCCACGTGGTGAAATTCGATAGCGCAGTCTCCAGGTCTGTGAGGTGGTAATTCAGTGGCTTTGATGGTACTGAAGGCCTCGAGCAGATCTTGGTATTCGATGGGTATGGTGCTGTTGGGAGGGTGAGTGGTGGACCGGGGTGGAGTCACGGGAGCTGGGTGAATGCAGTGCTGTTGGCAGTAGGACGACCAGTGTGTGATGGTACCTCCAGCCCAGGAGATGGTTGGTTCATGAAGATTCAGCCACGGGTAGCCCAGGATGAGGGGTGATTGAGGTGAGGAAATAACAAAGAACCGGATGGTTTCACGGTGGCTGGGTTCGAGGTAGACGGTGAGATCGTCCGTGGTGTAGTCAATGCGGCCGGAACCTAACGGTCTCCCGTCGAGGGCGGCCACTGCCACAGGGGAAACACAAGAAAGAGTGGGCAATTAAAAAAAAAAGAGTGAAAGAGTGAAATTACCGGCTGCGCCGGAATCAATCAAAGCATTGGTCTGGATAGAAATGCTCTCTGAACTCAGTATCACAAGAATTTCACAGGTTTAAGCAAGCTTTGGTTACACTCACCGAGGTGGGGGTCGGGGTAGTCGTGGTGGTCAAGTAGGGCAGGTGGCCCATATGTGTCCCGCCTGGCTGCAGTAGAGACACAGGTTGTTACAAATCCGCCGCTCCCTCTCCTAGACGGTGAGTTTAGTGGTTCCTAATTGCATGGGTTCTGGGGCCGAGGAGGTTGCAGGTTGATTCGGGAATACGTTGGGGAGTGGCCGGTTAGGCTTCCGGGAACGCATTACACTGTCGATCCGGATGGAGAGATCTATGTACTGGTTCAGCGTGAGCCCCTCGTCCCAGCAGGCCAGCTCCACCTGCAGGTCCTGGTTTAATCCCCTCCGATAATGGAGCTTGAGGGGACCGTCGTTCCACCCGCTCTGTGCTGCCAGCGTGCGGAACTCCAGGGCGTAATCAGCAGCGGTGCGACGGCCTTGTTTTAAAGCCACTATCTGCTCACCTGCCTCGCTGCTCTCTGGACTGGGCTGAAACACCTCCTTAAAACTTTGAAGAAAGGTGGCGAACGAGGGGTAGGTTGATTGTCCCAGGTTCCAAACAGCGGTAGCCCAATCCAGTGCCTTCCCGGTAAGGAGGGAGCAGACAAAGGCTATCTTGCTCTCGTCGGTGGCGTACAGGTTAGGCTGCTGATTGACAAATAAAGTGCATTGTAATAGGAAACCCTTACATTTAGCCGCTTTTCCGTCAAACTTCTCAGGAAATGCGAGACGGGGGCTGGCGGTGATGGGCTGGGCTCCTGGGAGTTGTACAGGTGGAGGAGGTGCGGTTTGCATTCCCTGGATCGCCTGAACCAGTTGTTCCGTGAGGGCTGTGAGACGATCGAGTTGCTGCTGATGCTGGGTCAGGAGAGTGGCTTGTGGAGACATCTCCGTCGCGATCTGGTCAACTGTCGCTGGATCCGAAGATGGCGAAGTTTTCTGTGACGAGGTTATGGAAGAATCGTGAGATGTTGGATCCATGAGCAACAGCTTTATTAAATCCAGTAACGTAAACAGGCAGAAGTCAACAACGGCAGTCAGTTGTGGTGAAGGCAAATCCAATAGGGAAGTAATAGTCCATACAAAAGGTCGGGGCCGGCAGCGAGCAAACACAATAATCCGAGAGAATAGCGAGGGTCGACAAAAGGCAGGCAGCAAAGGTTCACACACAACTTTAACAGTCCGGTTGGCAACAGTAAGGCAGTCCGATAGAAAAACGCTCAGGATTGAAGGCATAACCATACAAAACTTTGTGACGGGCGTTCCGGCGTGGCACGCTAAAATGGCCGCCGGAGGGGAAGTGAACTGGGAGACCCGGAACCGGAAGTGGCGCGCCCCAGGCACGGGATGATGGGATACGTAGTTAAAACTCCGGTGACGGTTCCCGCTGGTGCGGGACAGGGGGAGCCACAGAGACCGCGTTTGTGACAGTTGCACATTAGCAACATATTAGTGCACTGCTGCCTTTTACTGGTTTATTAATGTCATTGGTTCCTCTGTAGCTACTTAAATATTTTAAGTAAGCATCACTTAAAGCAGTAAGTAAATTGTTTTATTTGCCTTGAAAGTAGCTGTAACTTAATAAAACCTAGTACGTACAGCATCTAAGTAAAAATAACTAATAAATTGGATTTTACAGTGTAGGACCATTTTCAGTTTTTCTAGTGAATAATTATTGTAGTCTTTAAATATGTGCGTAGTTGAAGCTAACTTAAATTATATATCCTAAAAAAAACTACAAAAAACAAAACAAAAACAAAACTAAATCTTTTTCCCCTCTTGTCATCTCCACTCAGCTCACAGTTGTGGTAAAGTACTTTTTCCAGTTTGGCTTCTTTCCATGGACTACATCAGCATATCGTGGCATTAATGCAGAGCGTGCATTTGCAGTACCCAACATAGTTGGAATTGAGAAGAAAGATGGCTACGTACTGCTAGACCTCATCCAGTTAATTGCTTTGTTCTTCCATCGCTCCATCCTTAAGGTACTACCAATGCTTCACCCTCTACTCTAGAAATCTACTTAAGATAGTTACCCGTCTCTGGAAACTTCACTGGAAAATGTCATTAGATATAAGCTATCTGACTGTCTATTTTTCTTTCCACACACAATAAAAAATAAATATTTCTTTCCAAACACAGTAAATTGCATCTATAACAGTTTAGTGGCATATTGGAAGTGATAATATCAATATATAATGTAATATTTTAAATTATACATTTTTAACTCTATAACCAATATTAATTAGCTTAGGCTGTTACACATACATGAGTTTAGCCCATGAACTCAGAGACGAGGGCTAGAGGATTCAGATGCATTGCATTTTAATAACTGAATACCCAAAAGTAACAGGAGTCCAAAAATAAAACAATAGGAATAATGAACAGAACTGAGATGACCAGTGTGTAACAAAAGCAATGGGAACAAAACTACAAAAACTACTGTATACAAAACTACTGAATACTTCAAACTAAGAGTCCAGAACACAAAACGGGAGCAAAAGAAAACAATCATAATAGAGTCTGCCTCTGTGGCCATGGCAGGACAGGCAGAGGATTGATACCTCCGTGGTCATGTCAGAGCAAACAGTAAGTTCAGGGACGGCCTCCGTGGCTGTATCAGAAGAAGCAGAAAGTCCAGACATGCCCTCTGGCATAGTTAAATGACTGTTTAACTATAGAAACTATAGAAAGTTTAACAACATTTGTGTCATTTGTAAGCATCTTGATGTGTTAGCTGATCTGTTGATCATTATGTAATGTATAGAAAATTAATCAGTAAACATTAACACACACAATATCTCATATTTGTAGCTATTTAAATATAAGACCTAATGATCTTTTAACCATTGTATAATGTTTATTAATGAAAGTCTGGTAACACTTTAGTATAAGGAACAATTCTCCCTATTAACTTTGCTTATTTACATGCCTATTGATAACATATTGGCTATTTATTAGTAGTTATAAAGCACATATTGTGCACGACCATATTCTACATTCCGAAATCCTACCCAATTCCTAAACTTAACAACTACCTTACAAACTACTAATAAGCAGCACATTAGTAGTTTACTGAGTCAAAAGTCATAGTTAATGTTTTGTTAACAGCGAGAATTGGACTTTAAAATAAAGTGTGACTGAAAATTTACCAAATTTTGCTTGGTACAGTGTATTCTGATATTTGTTTGTCCATGAAGAATACAGGTGATGCTGCCTTAAAATTTGTCACAGCAGGCAATATTTGCATCAGAAGGGTGCCTATGATGTCTGAGGATGCTGCCTAGTTAGGTGGTTTAGTAGGTCTTTGAACAGAGCCAGTGAGATGAGATGTTGATGTGTTTTTGTTCCTTCAGTGTCATGGTTTGTGGGATAACAAGGAGGTGGAGATGCCAGACTTTTTTAAGAAACTAAAGAGAAAAACAGAGAAAAACAAGATGGCTGGAGGATCAAGACAACGAGAAGAAAACACAAGTAGACGAATGCCCTTTGTTCCATCATACACCTCTTTCCTTCAGAGACAGAGAGTAGAGAGCCCCGAGAGACAAGGTAAGATCTCCACATGGACATACATGAGGAACTTATATTCACATACATATAATACTTATAACAAATAATGCACATACATGTACACAAGCACATATTTCACATGTGCCAGTTTGTTTTCTCTTAATCTTGTTTTGTGCTTTGTGGTGCCACACATAATTATTTACATATCTGTGCTAATATGATTAATAAATATTATATCAGCAGATTCAAACCAAAGCAGGAAAAAACATTCACAGAAGAAGCAACAGTGGAATGTGCCACTAAGCAGGAAGGATCGAATAAAACAGTACATGAATGGCCGAATGCTGGAAGCCAAAGCTGCTGTCATAGAGCTGTAAGAGATCAATAACATGACATTTTATTCACTGAAACATATGTATGCTACGCTGATGCATTGCTGCCATACACATATTTTTTCCACTCAATTATGTTATAATAACGAGATGTTATGTCATTTTAATCTTCATTTAATCTTTTCTCACCACAACAGCATCTTTACTCGTAATAGCAAGATGTAATGTTTTTTTTTTCTCGTTAAAACGACATCTTTTCTTGTACTAATAAGATGTTGTCATTAAAACAGCATCTTTTTCTCGTTAAAACAGCTTTTCTTGTAATAACGAGATGTTATGTCATTAAAACTTTCCCCACAATAACAATAATGTTATAAAAACAATGCTAAAATGATGATGTCATAAAAACGATGTTTTTTTTCCCATTATAAAAGAAATGGTTACATTGTGTGAACGAACTAAGCGATTGTCCGCACTGCTGACACCACAGTTCCGAGATAAATGAGGTTCTGCACGCTGCTGAAGTTACTGCAGGAGGGATAACAGAAATACACTGTTTTAAATGTATTTTAATATTTGTTAGGATTAATCTGTTTACAATATAATACTATTCAAAAATTCCGACCCAAAGGATATGACTCGTTTAAGATGATCAGGTCAAACCAGTTATTTTTGAATAATCGACTCTGGGCTTGAAATATTTCTTTATTTGAATGATAAGTTGAATGATAAGATGTTAAGTTTGATTACGTTTAATACTAAATAGAAATGCGAACATATCTGATCACTTGATTTTCTACTTAAAAGAAAATAAAGAGAAGTGACAAATGGTTTAAATTGTTTATTAATATTTTGTTTTGTTGTTTGTGAAAAAAAAGAAAAACAAGAAGATGAAATGATGCTTTAATATTTGTTTCACATGCATGGTCAGCCTTGAAACTTTAGTCTGACTTTGAGAATTAATTATTTACTTGTCAGAAACAATATCTTTAGCTGAATCAAGCCACACGTTGGAATGCGTTTTTCTTCTGGGTTAAATTCCAGGCTTTAAGAGGAGGTCAAACTGCACTTTTCATTCTATTTGATTTCCATTCATATTAGGGGTGTAACGATACACATATTGAACCGTTAGGTACGAGGCTTTCGGTTCAGTACACATTACAAACCGAATGATTTGTTGGTCTAATCATATTACATAAAAAAAAAAAAAATAAAATAACAAATCATCATCACTGTTGCAGTATAGTGAATTTCGCTTTCGCCAACCTAGTGACGCCAATTAATGTAGTGAATTTCGCTTTCGCCAACTTAGGGAGGTGAAATAGGGTAGTGTTGCATACTCATGTCACAGCTGACGTTATGATTCTTGGATCACGTGTCAATTAAGGTGTGGTTATGAATACATCACATAAGAAAGATTGGTGGGATCTCTAACTTGTAGAACCTCTTACTGTATTATTTACACAAGTTGTAATAAAATTAATTTTATTAACAAAACATAGACAAGAGTAATCAACAACTATTAAATGAATACCATGAATGAAACAGGAATAAAGTGCATAAGATGCATAAAATGCAAGTGATTATGTTGAGTGCTATGTCAGAGCTATGTTATCTGGAAAGATAAACTGTTACTACTCTGAAACAAATGAGGTGTCTTCTGCATCTCCAGGCTAGAGACTCAGAACTTGGTCAATCCGCTTTGTCTCTCTAGGATGGAGACTCAGGATGCAGCATCTGTTGTTGTCTCACTGAACAAAGACTCTGAACGTAGATTATCTCTTTCCTCGCAGGCTGGAGGCTCAGAACGTGAGAACGTGTCTGTTGCTGCCTCAAAAGCTGGAGACTCTGACTTGGTATCTGTTACTGTCCCTCTGAAAGGGAGACTCAGAACTGGGATATTTCTGCTATTGTCTCACACTCGTCGCAGGGCTCAGACTCAGAATTAAGTGTTTCTGTTACAGTCCCTTCCCTTGCGGGTAGCAGACTCAGAACTGTGTAGCTGTTACAGTCTCTCTGAACGGGAGACTCAGAGCGAAGGTGATCTGTTTCTGTCTCTTCCCTTACAGGACTGAGACTCAGAACAGGGACCTTTATCCCTTTTCCAATGAGCAGGAGATTGCAATTTGGCGCTTCTCCATTTCTGTGCTGTGATTGGCTGGTTCCATTAGAGTCGGGGGATGCGTGGTGGCCCACTCTTCTTTCCTCCTGTGGAATTTATTTGCATAGTCCAAACACAAAGTTAGAAAAGTGTCACTAAAGTTTTACCGGTGCATTTCTCACTTTCCAAACCATAACCACACTGTTAAAAATTGCTGTAAAAAAACAGCCAAATTTTGACAGTAACATGCTGTTTTCCATTAAAACAGTGCATTCTGGTATTATTTGTCATTTTCGAAAAAGTAGCCTGCTGCTATGTATCGTGAATTTACATTGTTCAAAATCGACGCTCAGAGACTGTTTAAAATCAAACTCTACACACTCATTCACTATTCCCTACATGAGTTTACTAATATAGTCCACCTTACAGAGATAATGAAAACTAATGAGTGACTTCAGACACTGATGAACAGCTGCTGTTAATGAGCAGAATCACTGATTGAAAGAGAAACAAGACAAACACAAGAACTATATAACTGACTTTAGCCACAGCCTTAGATGAACAGATATTTTTGCTGTAACTGGGTTTTTATGATGCATTAGTTATAGCGACGCTGGTCAGTTGATGTCAGCTATGTCTAGTTGGGCATGAATGTCATCTACTGAATTGATTCTGAGTCTTGCTAGACTCATTAGGAATCTATTGTTGAGTGTGTATTTATTTGTTGTTGTTTCTTTCACCAAGTGTGTTACAGAATGAGATGTTTTGGTAATGTGACAACCAGAAAATAAGGACTTAATAGTTAAAATTTAAAACTACTGTAGCATTTACACTCAAATAGAGACATGAAGAATCAGCATATGAATCTCAACAATGGTGACAATCGAAAGCTTCATGCTGGGTATCAGCACACTACAAAACCTCACCCATGACTTGTTCTCACCATTGTTGAGATTCATACGATGATTCTTGATGTTTTCATCTAAATTACACCAAAAAACCCCAAGTTTTTTTTTTTTTTTTAATGAGTGGTGTTTTTTACATCTGCATGCTCAGTTTTTTTTTTTTTCTGGCATCAATATCAATAACAGAAAAGACACTGGATAAAACCTGTGTTATTACCAAACCATGAACAACTCCAGATTTTGTTTTGTCTTTCATTTTTTTTGTCATAACAAGCATGTTGCAAACACACATAATTACAACAACTAAAGTAAAATTAACTAAAATGTCAAGGTTCAACAGCCCAAGTAAAGTAAACACTGATCTCCACCGTGGTAGTGAAAGAAAAAAAAAAAAAAAAAATCTAAACCTCTGCAACTCTCTTCTGTAGACGTCTGACAGAAATAAAGTCAGTGTGGTAATAAGTGAAGCTGGTAATGCTGTTTTAGGAGTTTAATCAGATCTTGAGAGATTTAATGTGTTCTTTTATTTCAGTTGATGTCATCTAAGGCTGTGGCTGAAGTCAGTTGTTCTTGTGTTATTCTTTCATTCAGCAATTTTGTTTGTTAACAGCTGGTGTTCATCACTAATGCTCAATCAGAACGTGATCAATCATATAATTATCACATTAACTTCAGCACTAATTCAGTATTACTCAAACACTCTGTAGTGTTGACACATTATAAGTGTTCATTTAAAACTGAGGATTTTGCTGTGGGTTTTAAAGGGTTAAAGATGTACGATGGAAAAAAAAACCAGCATGAAATGTAATTTAACAGTAATAAACTGTAATTAATTTACGGCAACACACTGTAGAAAAACAGTAACATGCTGGCAACCAGAGCTGCCAGTAGATTACCGTTAATTCAAGAAAAAAACAGTAATATACTGTAAAACATAACAGTCAGATTTACCAAGCAAATCAAGTTATTTTCACTAAAATATTAGTGAATGTTCATAGAAAAACAATTATGCAAAGTCATTAACTGGTAAGGAGAGTAAATATTTAATTGTGCCTAACTGATGTGTTTTTGTACAAGAGAGATCTGTTAGTTTAATTTAGTTTTGTGGGTCACCATTGTGCTGGAGAGTAGAGCTTGTGCTTCAGGCAATGATGAGCCGCAAGCACTGACGTTTTGCTGCTTTATTTAAAGATAGTAATTGTGGAATTGCTGATATAGTGATAATTTCTTTACTAAGCACTTTATTACACAAATTTGTGCTTTTGTTAGTTAATTACAATCTATAAAGATTTGAGTAAAAGTCGATTGCTTCTTTATTACACTTTAAGTGTTTGTGGGTTTATATTAAGAAATATTTCTTCTTAGTGGACTCAAATTAAATAAGTTCATTGTACTAACACCATATAAACAATAGTTTTTTAAAAACTCAAATGGTTTGAAGCAATCGGTTTCCAAAATAAAATGAGTTACCACATGGTATAATAACGGTAACATACTGTAAAAAGGAAGAGCTGTAAATTAACAGTATAATGCTGGCAACCACAGCTGTCAGTAGATTACCGTTATTTTACAGTGCAATTTTTTACAGTGCAGAATGCATTTGGCAATGTTACGAACACATTAAGTCCAAACATGATGAGAAAAGATTGAATAAGTATAAAATGTGTGTGTTGTAGTGTGCATCAGTATTAAGGTTTGAAAACCTAGTTATGAATGGATTTAGATGGATCTCCATGATCTCTCTTCGTTTCACCCACTGCTGCTGCATTTGGAGGTCCTAAGGAATTTTTATGGTCGGTCACAGGCCAAATCCTTAAGAATCAGTCTCAAGGTGGATGAAGGGCACAAACTGCATTTTGACCAATAGGAAGTTCTGTCCTTCCCGGGCTTTGTACCAAAGGTGTTCTTCTTGCCCTCTAAGAGATGTCTGGCTGTTGTCCTGGCATCTTTATCTGATGGCGTTGGACAGTTTGTTTATGTTAGTTCACCAAGATCCAATCAAAATGTAACAAACCTCTGTCCACTATGGTGGTCAGAGAGGGCCCCTTGCAATAAACTGGGTCCTGGAATGTGCTGTCCACTACATTAGGAACAGGCTGCTCTGTGTGTGGGTGTGAGCACAATACAGATAATGAGCTCAGATGGGAAAGACTACATTTCGTTGGATTTATACAAACTAAATAAACAAATTTGTGGTATTGACTGTTTATTAGTATTTATAAAGGACATATTCTGCATAACCATATTATACATGCCTATCCAACCAAATACTTAAACTTAGCAACTACCTTACTAATGGTTTGTTAATAGTGAGAATTGGAAATTAAGATCATCTTGGAATGAGTCATGCAGTTAACTAAAGATTTGATCATGTAATGCAAACGTTGTTGTTCTTAACATACAATACAAATATATTAAACTATGGAAACAAGTGAGCAACTGCACAGAATAAAAAAGGTAAGAGGATAATGACTATGACAACTATTGAAAGACAAAATTTAAAACTATTTGCTCAGGTCACCTGAGCCTGAGTCAGATGGTTGCTGGAGGTTACTTTACCTATCAGCCTAAAGCGTGATTCCTGTCACATACTGTGCTGGAACGTGGATAAGCTAAACAGTCTTTAATAAATCCAGAAGTACAGGGTAAATCCACACAAGGAATGGGAGAAGACACACGAACATCACTTTGCTGGGTAGACCCAACAAAGAAAGAAACTCACAGACTGGAACTTGAATACACGGGCTAATGGGGAGAACACAGGTACTCAGAATGACTGATCAGACCCTGAGTGGGCTCTGGCTCTCTATCATCAGTGGGCTCAGGCTGATGCTCCGCATTGTGGGGAGGTGGTGGGCTGGGCACTGGGTCGGGAGTGGAACTGGCAAGATTCTCCTGGGAATAGGCAGGGAACGGAGATCCATTTCTCACCAGTGTCCACTCCACAAAGGCGGCGAAATTCACTCGAGGACCATCCTTGGACAATGGTGGTCTACATGCGGTGTTCAAACTGGCGTAGAATCATAGAATGCACAGAGTGCGTTGTAAGGGTAGCTGGTGAGGACCAGGAACAGTCTGGTATGGCCCTCAAAATGATCTCTCCCCCTGCTCCAGGAGGAGGAGGTATTCAGGGCATGCAAGGGGATCCATGGGGACGCAACAGAAACAAAAAACACTGAGTAAAACACAGAAACAAAACGGAAGGGAGACATGCAATAAACTTTGTTACGTTGGGTCTTCTGTCATGTACTGTGCTGGGAGGAACGACAGAGACATGGATAAGCGAAACAGTTTTAATAAATCCAAAAGTACAGGGTAAATCCATAGCACAGTAGCACAGAATGACTAATCAGACTAAACGAGAACAGAAACATGACCATGTAAGGGCACACAGGAACAGAAACAGGTGAAGACACAACTAAACAGGTCCATATTCCTGACAATTCCTGTTTGGGAATGATACTAAAACACACACACACACACACACACACACATGCCAGTAAAATAAACACACTTTTACTGAAAATAACACAATAAAATTGGACAGAAAATACAATAATTTTAAATATCAATATATTATTTTTAGTTCTGTTCAACATAATCAGATATGACTTTTTTTTAAACTAATTATTTAAATTATGTATAGTCCTAAAAAAGCTATCATTTTCAGAGCATGTAAGCAGAGCATAGCAAGAGTAGATCAGTGGATGAGAGGATAGCGTCATTTTGGCAGCATTGCCCAGCACAGCTGTACTACAGCATGTTACAGCACATTAGTGCTACTGCAAACAGGAATAAGTATACTACATACAAATTTAGTATCAGAACATTATTTAAGTGAAATTTTAAGTGCTTTTCTGGTGAGCATAAGTGAGTGGTACACAAGCAGAACAGAAGCAGGTCCAGGCACACATAGATAGCAAACATCTTACAATCTCATGGCTTTCTGGAGCAGTCGCAGTTTGTATGTTTTGGCAATAGATCTTCTTGTTTTGGGGGGCTTATCTTATCATCTTTCTTCTGCCTTATGGGGATGATTTCAAACATATTATTAAATAGCAGCAGTATGTTTCATGCTCACAGCAGCATACACATTTAACCATTTGTTTATCTTCTCATTCCAGCTTTGTTTAGGGGGTTATTATACATGCTACTTGTAAAGCAGCAGAAGGTCTTAAATACAGCACTGTATTGGCGTATGCATTGGCAGTAGCAATTTCCTATATTTTTTGCTGCAGCAATAACTAACAGCAGCAGCAACTCAACAGCAGCTTAGCAGATCTGTTCCACCAAGACCAAATACATTATAAATACTGTCATCTTCCGAGAGTTGCTAAAATCTTCCAAGAGTTGTCATGATAGAAATGCCATGTTCTGTCAGGAAACTTTAGATGCCATAGGCTAATAGTTCATTAATGCAAACTGATGATTTTCACTGCGTTAAAATTACTTGGCTCAACTAATGGTGACTGTGCCTGCTACAGCTCATCCCATGGTGGCAGCGTCATCCACTACAGCTCCTCCCATGGCAGTGGGGGTACTCTGAGCTCCTTGTTGGCTCTGTCACTGTTACGCAGGCCATCCTTGAGCTCTCTGTGCTGCTTGTCGGCTCCATCATGACCACAGAGGTCATCCCTCAACTTACTGTACTCGTTGTCAGCTTTGTCAGAACATTTCCCATAACAAAGCAATGTTGTAACACATTTTTGCTATTGTTGACATAGTATCCAGTTCCAATGGGCTCAACAACTCTGTCCCTGTAAAACACAAATAGCTGTGAATGATTGTTTTCCTCTAGAATGATTGTTAGCCTCTGGAAGTCATGAGTGCATGAAATAGAATCCCCTCTGCTGCTCAGTCACAGCACACATGCACACCGTTCATCTTGTTTTCACAATTACCATTTCAAGTGCAATGATTGTTAGTCTATGCCATTTAATATGTCTATGTCAGTATATTGTGTACTTCCAAAAAAACAGCATTGAATGGAATGCTGCCATATTAAAAAAAAAAAACAAAAAAACTAATACTCCTGCTCATGTAAAACTTTATTCTTCTTTTTAGTGCTCTACACACATATTTACCCATAAGGCAGTTCTTCTACGACATCATCCATCCTGAGTACAGCCCTGTGTGTGATGTGTATGCGCTGATGTTCCTGGTAGATGTGGTGAACTTCATCATTATTATATTTGGATACTGGGCCTTTGGAGTAAGTATTGATCTCACATTCAATCACTTTTTTTGTTAGTTTGTAATTTCTTTTTAAGCTTTTTAAAGTACTTTTCTATGGGCTCTTAATGCTGTCTATTTTCCAAAATATAGTGCATTCTGAATGAGAATATGAAATAACAAAAGACAGAGAGTGGATTGCATCAATATGAATCTAAAACCTAGATTAAATAAGAAATCTTCTTCCTATTCAAATTCAGGGCCAGGGTCAGATTTGCAGAACACTAGTTTATGCAAATAAATAATAAAAATGCACAATGAACTATAAGGATATTATATTATACTTACTTATAATATTGTAGTGGTAGATAGATAGACAGACAGACAGAATGTGCAATAAGATCATATTTAGTTCCACCAATCAAATCCTCTCTAGTAAACCATCACTTTTAGATTATGTAGTCAATTCTCCTCAAAGATCTCAATATTTGAGCATATTGAATTTCAATGTTAAGATATAACCAGTACAAGTTTCAACTTTCTCAGCTGATTTTTTATGTGTTTATTTTTTGTGTGTTAATTAATAAGTGTTTTGAATTATTGATACAGAAGCACAGCGCAGCTGCTGATATTACAGAGTCACTGTCAGAAGACCAGGTTCCTGAAGCTTTTCTCGTCATGCTTCTCATCCAGTTCAGTACCATGATTGTCGACCGAGCACTCTACCTTCGTAAAACTCTTCTTGGGAAGTGTGTTTTCCAGGTAGTGCTTGTGTTTGGGATCCACTTCTGGATGTTCTTCATACTGCCTGGTGTCACAGAGAGGTGAGGAATAAATGAAGGACTACCAAAACTACTAAAACTAAAAACTGACATGACCAAAAGATTATGACAACATGTGTTTTTACATTACTTTAACTCATCAAAACGAGTAAAGCAATTTTCAAATTTAATTTACGTATAAGTTGTAGGAGGTTCAACTCATTGTTTAAACCAGTTTAATGTAATTTAAGTTGAAATGGCTTATATAGCTTCACTGAACTTAAAAATGTAAGGGGAAAAAAAAAAATGGGGGAGTAATAGACACAGCAACTAAAAAATTACTTCCATCCATTTGAAAACATCCAGTGTAGTTGGTGGGGGTGGCTTCTTGTGACCGCAGCAGTGACCAGTGAGTGAGCTTTTGAAAAAACTGAAAATCCATTGTCCTATACTTACAAACTCATTATACATTCTAGTAAAAACTGTACACTGAATCTTAAATAAAGCTCTGATTTCTGAAAGACGTGGGGAGGGTAGGAGGGTGTCCTGGACAGTGTTGGACTAGTTAGTCAAAGATTGTAATATATTACTTATTACTAGTTACTCCTTTCAAAAGTAATATTGTCACTTTACTTATTACATTCTGGCAACAGTAATTAGTTACGCTAGTTACATTTCTTTTTCTTCACGCCCCACAGAAGTAACTGGGTATCTTTCACATTAAATTCTTCTATAATGTCACTAACAACATATTTTTGCCTCATCATTTGACCAAAATCCACATTGGATCACAGTCAGAAGTTATTATAAACACTCAATAGTGACTGATAGTGACATTCAAGTAGAAGTGTTGTATTAATCTCATTAATTGACGTGTAGCTTGAAGCTAATTGTAATTTCTCCGTTACCCATATACGATTATATTTCATTATGTATTTTATCAAATCACATACGTTTGTAAGAAAGTAACTAAGTAACTAAGGAGTTTTATGGATGGTAACAGTAATATTATTAGTGAAATCGGTAACACATTATTTTGATAGTCCACTTTAGACATTCTACTAACAGTAAGTAACTTTGCAGCTGCATGTCAGCTAGTTGTTAGAGTATTAGTAGGCTGTCAGCTTAATATCTTCTAACACTCTTCTAAACTTTGCAAGTATATGTCAACTTATTCTACTAACCCTAAACCTAACCTAACAGTCTGCTTTGAGAGTTAGTAGACATGTACTTGCAAATTAATGAGAATTAGTTGACATGTATTTGCAAAGTTACCTATAGTTAGTAGAATGTCTAAAGTGGACTATCAAAATAAAGTGTAACCCTGAAATCTTATTAGTAATTAGTTACAATACTAGTTACTGCAAAAAGTAATATTATTACAGTCCTGGAACTGTAGCAAGTGACAGGCAGGTGAATTGGGAGATACAGTTAGAAGAGTTTCAGTGTGACCCTGGCAAACCACGGAACTCGTGCGGAGCCGACAGAGCAGGAAGCCAGGGTGGAGCCAGCATAACAGGAAGTCAGGGTGGAGTCAGCAGAGCAAGAAGCCAGGGTGGAGCGGGCAGAGCAGGGTACTTATGGTGGAGCTGAAGATATCCCCAGCTGTGCAGAAGGAATAAACCTCAGGCAGACTGTCTGGGGAGCTGGCTGGCTCGCCGACATCTGGAGTGCTGGCTGATCTGAGACTGACTGGAGTGCCGGCTGACTTGAGACGGACTTAAAACGTCTAAATGGCGATCACAGAGACCAAAGCGGCAGACTGCACACCCTGTTTGTTTTCTTTATTTTATAAAACTACAATGATTTATTGTTACTGTGAGTGTATACAAATAAAAGTACACCCTTTACAGATTTGACTGATGTATTGCTCTTATCTGTACGATCAAAAATGATGGAGTAACTTAAGTTCCTTAAGTTATAAGAAAAACTGCCACAAACCGCGCCGGCACGTTTTTCGACCCCAGAGGGTTAATATACATACTGCATAAATTAACGCTATTGTTTGCAAATATAAGGTTAACTGATGTTTTTAGAGTAAGATCAATTTCTTTTTCATGAGTTTACTTCCTCTTTACTTCCAGCTTTTGTTTCTCAGTGTCGTAAATTTTAGGGTCAAGCCTTCTAAATCGGGGTGTTTTCAGGGGCATGATATTTAAATGATGATTGTTTTTTTAGCCGCAACATTTATCAACGTACAATCATTCATACGACAGGATTGGTGGCATACGAATGCTTTTGCAGATCACATTTTTAAATAAACCATTCTTTTTTTTTTCCATGCTGTGAAAATGAAGCTCTGTCAAATTTAAAAGCACCCTTAAGAGCCACATTTTCTATATTCAATGTTAAGCCAAGTTTATACTCTTTCAATTGACACCTATTTTGTGTTTTTTATGCAAGTGGTTGTTAGATGCTAATGCAGAGTTTAAGAGGTTAACCCCTACCACATTTTGTAAATCCAATGGTTTAAATGGCTGGGGCAGTTCTATAGGCTAATGTCTCAATCCTCATGTCTCCCCAGGTTACATACACATACAGAGACATTTTTTAAAGGTGTAATCCATCACTTAAGAATTGGGCTTGTTAATTAGAGTAGTTGTGTGCTGTAATGGAATTACTAAGTGTGAATATACAATATGGCTTACCAATATCAATACAATATGGATTACCAGTGTGAGATTGCTGATGTTAATTGTACTGCAATGTTTCTTATTTCAGGAGATTCAACAGGAATCGAGTTGCTCAACTGTGGTACTTTGTAAAGTGCATTTATTTTGGTCTCTCAGCATACCAGATCAAATGCGGCTACCCAAACCGTGTTCTTGGAAATTTTCTTACCAAGAAGTACAACTACTTCAACCTCTTCCTTTTTCAGGGGTAAGTAAATTATTCGCTCCACAATGACCAATTTCTTCACTGTTTCTGTACATTTAACAGAATGTAATATCTTGGGCCTGAGGGGGTAGCTCTATCAAGTTTGTCTTGACAAAATCAGAACAACAAGATCTAAAAGCTGCTTGATGTGTGTTGTCATTAAACTTTCAATTCATATGATTAGGCACTTTTTAAAAGTATTCAAATGATTTTAACAGATATTATACAATGACTAAAAGCTTATTTGTTAATGCACAACACTTTTGCTGCTACTGAAGTATGATATGTGTAATGCTAAGATAAGGTATAGGTAGATTTAAGGGGTCAGAAGCAGTGCTGGGGAAAGTTACTTTTAAAGTAATGCATTACAATATTGCCTTACTCCCTGAAAAGTAACTAATTACATTACTTAGTTATTTTTTTATGGAAAGTATGGCTTGCTTGTTTGTTTTTATATTATAACTTTAATTTCTACAATTTAAATTCTCAAAAAATTCCAACTTCGTCTTTATTCTCAAAACATTTTGACATTATTCTCGTAATTTATTCTTGTAATATTTCGACTTTATTCTCATAATATTTCAACTTTATACTCGTAATATTCCAACTTTATTTTCGTAATAACAATCTCATAATTTTAGATTATTATTATTATATATACATATTTTTTATGTGGCACTAAAACACTGTCATGCTATTAGAACATATTTTAAAATGTAATTTATTTCTGTGATTTCAAAGCTGATTTTTAGCGTCATTACTCCAGTCACATGATCCTTCCAGAAATCATTATAATTTTCTGACTTGCTGATCAAAAATTATTATGTAATTTACATAATACATGTTTTTGTCAGGGTTCCCCTGGTAAATTTGCATTCCAGGGGCTAAAAATGATGTTATTGGGGTCGCTTAAACCCACAGACATGAAACACAAGACGTGGGTAAATCCATTAGGGTACACTTAGGGTATGTCGGAAAAACTCCCATCTCATTTTCTACTCCAATTTTAAAATCGTCCTACATCGCTGCAGAAAAGAAAATGAGTTTTGAGTTTTTTGACATTCCCTAATTGTCTTGAGCAGGATCGCAGAGCTACACAAGACGAGCATTTGTGGTTAAAAAGTATATAATTATTATGTTTTTTAAGAAAATGAATGATTGTTGCTAGATAAGACCCATATTCATCATTTAGAGCCCTTTGGACTTGCATTGAAACTGTATTTTTAACCTTCAGTCTGTTAAGCACCACTGAAGCCCACTATATGGAGAAAAATCCTGAAATGTTTTCCTCAAAATCCTTAAATTCTTCGTGACTGAAGAAAGAGAAACATATCTTGGATGATATGCCGTTGAGTAAATTATCAGAAAAATTTAATTATGAAAGTGGAGTAACCCTTTAAAAATGGTTGCTCTCATGTACTCTGCAGCATGTAAAACACGTATTTAGTTGTGTGTAGGGGTGTCCAGTTCCAGGTTTTTCTAATTCAACTCCGACTCCCACCATAGAAGTCGATGCAATCGACTCCTCGACTCCATTGCATGACTGTCCAAATTAGTCCAATTTAGTGGTGGTGTTATTAAATGGGCTATCAATGTTGTTAGCTGTTGCCGAAACCTAGCTTTACAGAGGGAAAATTCTAATAATAATAATAATAATAGTAATAATAATAATAAAAGAAAGAAAGATGCAAAAATAAAATAAATTCAAATAAGTAGGCCTAAAGTCTGTTTTTTACAGTTAACACAGCTTTTTTAGCTATAGGGGTAAAGCAAGGCAAAAGTACCCTTTTAAATAAATATGGCAACATAGATGGCACTTGTGGCGTTAGAAAAACAAAGTTCTTTATGACCATCAGGACTGTAATATGTAATGCAAAAGAAAAGGCATGAGACGGCTGTTTCTGTCAAAGGCAAGTTTTAATTGACATGTTTGTGATTAATTGAAATGTTTGAAGATAAGTAGACTGCAGGCTGTTTATGTTTTGCCACTTGTTTAAGCATCTAAGTAATATATAAATTGCAATGCTGGAGTTGACTCCGACTCTAAAGCTATTCAGAGTCAAGGATATACTCTTTTTTTAGTTGACTCCCTAACCCTATTTGTATGTGTTGTGTTTGCTCCGCACAGCTTGTAGGTCTCTGGCTAACCGGCTAACAGCAATATCTGTTTGCTCGCAGTTGTCAAATGTGTTGATAAATAGTGAATGTTTGTCGCTGTTGTTACTTGGAGTTCTGATAATGAATAGAGCAGTACGTTGGTGTACAAACTGCAGTGCTTTATCAATACGTTTCTGAGTTAGGCTAACACATATACCATGGCTGTTTGGGTGTTTACCACCGAGCTGTGGGTTAGAGTAATGGTGATGGGCGTTCCGTTTCTGAAATGTGTTGCTCGCAGTAGACCAATCACAATGGACTGGCTCATCAGACCAGTCACCACAGATTAGTGTCACGCAAAAGAGGGGTTTGAACAAATGATTCATTGAGAGAATCATTTGGGAGTCGTTGAACAAATAAGGTAAAAATAAATGCATATTATAAGACAATAAAAGTGTTTTTTTGACCTTGCATGCATGTCAACCTGTTGTTGGGAACTCCCAAAACCAAAATATAAACTTTTCTTAGTCCATATTAGGGGTATTTAAAGGTACAGCTTAAGGTATAACTTAAGAACAATGTAGTGATAAGAAAGTAAGTCATTTTGGATAAAAGTATCTGCTAAATGATTAAATGTAAATGTAATGGACTTTTCTTGATAGGTTTAGATTAGTTCCATTCCTGACTGAGTTAAGGGCAGTGATGGACTGGGTGTGGACAGACACAACTCTTAGCCTGTCCAGCTGGATCTGTGTGGAGGACATCTATGCCAACATCTTTATTTTGAAATGCTGGAGAGAAGCGGAAAAGGTGAAAATTTTAATGAATCTAAATGAATTTTATCTATCTATCTATCTATCTATCTATCTATCTATCTATCTATCTATCTATCTATCTATCTATCTATCTATCTATCTATCTATCCGTCTGTCTGTCTGTCTGTCTGTCTGTCTGTCTGCCTGTCTGTCTGTATTTAATTACAATTATAACACAGTATATCAACAAAATTAAATCAATATCAACAAAATCCATCTTTGTAGTGCAGAGGTAACAGAAGTGGCATCAAAAGTGTCATTAATATATTTACTCTGCCTTTACAGTTGTATAAATAATGCTATGCGATTTTTTTTTTAATTCAATATTTAATATGAAATGATTTATCATTTTAACTATGTAAATAAAAGGTACTTTTAAGTCTTACTGAGTGAGCTGAGTGAGTGAGTCATTCATTCAACCAGTTCATTCAAATGGAAAAGGAGCAAGGCAAGTGACTATGCTTATAAATAGGTCACTGAATAGAATTACACATTTGTAATCGTGCTGATATTTGGGAAAACAGTGCTCTGCTCGTGTAATATTGTGACATCACTACTTAATATGTTATAAATGTATAACAAAAACTCATCAAGGCAAAAATGTTTGAGTATCTTGAATTTTAGGGGCAGGTCTACGCAGAAACCAAATTATAAACTTTATTTGATGAACCTTATTATTAATGAAGTTCCAGATAGCGTCAGTAAGAACTTGGTCTTTTGTTCACCTAATTTACCACAAATTAGTTTGCAAACAAGGCCTAAAACAAGACAGAAAATAGCATATTACTTTCAAATAATAAATAGCAATGTTTTTTAATGTAAAAATCTTAGTAACTTTATAAGTGGACCTCAGAGAACAGTACAAAAAAAAACAAAAGTAGTTCATGACCCCTTTAAATGCTGCGAACTGTCACATGAACAAGCAAATCCACAAAGAAAGAATAATAAAAATGTTATAACGCTAATAAGATTTTAGATAAAATTGTTTAGATATGTCTAAATAAAAGTGTCATCTAAAATGTAAGACCTCTCATAAGTAAAAATAAGACTATTTAAGACTTTTTTCATTAACCTAACACCCCCCCCAAACACACACACACAATACTTGTACAAAAGTTTTAAGGATCTGCAGGAACACACCTAGCTCAAGTCTAGCTCTTTAGAAAAAGAGACAATGAGCTTTATAAAAACAGACAATGCAGTTGTGATTAGTACTATTGCTCATTATATACTGATCCCTGCTGTAAATGTTTAAATTGATTTTTGATTAATCTTTTGATTAATCATCTTCCTATATTTTTTTAAGCCTCACAATCAGATTTTTTTCCCCTCTGGCTATTCTTTTTGATGAGGAGGCATGATGTAGATATGCAAAACCGAGAAAGGCATACTTAGTTTTGTTTTGTTTAAGCAGTGTTTTTTATATATAATCTTTCTAAAGTATTTGTGTATAATGGGAAATACTTTAAATGTCAAATGAGGGGGTAATATAATTTCAAACGTTTGACATTTAAAATATATTTCACAATGGTGTACTCACTTTAGTTATATGTTATTATAAATATACTTTTTCCTTATATGTTTGTGGTCTTTTGCATACTATAAAATAATAGAATGTTTTCTTGCCACAGAAATACCCTCATCGACGTGGACAGACAAAGAAGAAGGTGGTGAAATACACTATGGGTGGCTTCATTATTTTTGCTCTTATCTGCATCGTCTGGTTCCCTCTTCTCTTTATGTCTTTGGTTAAATCTGTAGCAGGAGTGACCAATCAGCCTGTAGAAGTGTCCATCCAGTTGAGCATATTTGGATATGAGGTGTGTGATTCAGCACTGAAGAGTAACATTGTAATCTGTATTATAAGTCAAGTCGCTTTTTTTTATATAGTGTTTTATACATACAATCCTTTAATGCAGGGATAAATAACGTACATCCTGACTTATAGACATATATGAATTATCTGTGTTGAACATATGGGTCTTTAATCTAGATTGACAGAGTGTGTGTCTGCCTCGCAAATAATGTTAGATAGACTGTTCCAGAGTTTGGGCACTAAACAGGAAAAGGATTTGCTGCACTCAGTTGATTTTGATATTCTAGGTATTGAGATCGCATTGGACATGAATGAACTATAATGCAATAAGAGCTCCCTCAGGTACAGAGGAGCTGAACCATTCAGGGTATAATAAGTAATTAGCAAGATTTTAAAATGTATATACTGTTCAGTAGGGAGCCATTGCAGTGTTGACAGAACCCTGGTAATATGGTCTTACTTTCTGGTTCTAGTAAGAACTCGAGCTGCTGCATGTTGGACCAGCTGGAGTTTCATTACTGAGCATGCAGAGCAACCACCCAATAAAGCTTTACAATAATCTTATCTTGAAGTCATGATCACATGAATTAACTTTTCTGCATTTGACACTGAGAGCATAGGTTGTAGTTTAAAGATGTTTTTAAGATGGAGAAAAATTTAGTTTTACAAATGCTAGAAAGATCCGACACAAAGACAATAGATATGCAGTGTCTCTATTGACCGTAACTTTGTTGAAAGTAATACATTTTTTTTCTGTAATGTACAAAAAACTATATATTATATTATTGTATAATTATCATAGAATATATAATGGTGCAGTTTACATCACCTTCATAAATTGAATAAAACCAGAAAAAATAATGACGACTTGTCAAATCATAAGTACATCCCAGGAGGACTTGAACGCAACATTAGGGATAGCCAGCCAAGTGTGTTGAAGCTGGCTGGAGCAAAACTCTGCAGGATACTGGCTCTCCAGGAGCAGGATTGCACACTACTGGCCTAGATACTACCAACAGTACAGATTTTGGATCATTCCCTACAACTAAGCTAATGAGTTAAATCAGACATGTTTTATTAGGTAGACGTACAAGATGTGCAGAAGACCAGGGCCCTCATTTGTCAACAGTGTAGGCATGAATGTGTGCGTAATGAGTATGTAAAAACAGTTTGATGCAAAGTGTGGGATCTACCAATTTGTACTTGTATATAGAAATGTATGTAAATATAAGCACAACTCTGAGCATGCTTACGCAGAGAATCTAGTGGTAGAATAGTGATACTACAAAGAGAAAGTGCTGCTGCGTGTTTCCTTTGTCTTTTAACTGCAAATACTCAATTAATAATTTAATAGATCAAGCTAAACATTTGTATAATTGGTGTGAAAATCTATAAAAGACACTGCAGAAGTCTCATCTCACTTAGTATTTTGTCTTGTTTGTAGTCAAAATATCTAAAAATTCTTAAATTGAGAAGATGCATTTACTAGGTAAGCAAAAAGACATTTAGTCTTGTTTCTTGGGGGGAAAAAATTTAAATGAAAGTGAATTTCACTTAAAACAAGTTAAACTATTTGCCAGTGAGGTAAGTAAAATCCTCTTAAAACACGGTTATTTTTCTTACCCCACTGGCAGATAATTTTACTTATTGTAAGCAAAATGCACTTTATTTAGATTTTTTTTACCCCAGGAAACAAGACAAAATATCTTAGTCTTTTTGCTTATCTACTAAATATATTTAGATTTTTTAGAATTTGTAGATATTTTGACTAGAAACAAGACAAAAATACTAAGTAAGATAAGCATTTTTTGTTTGTTCATTTGCTTTTTTTGCTGTGCAGCTGAGAAGTAATTTGAAATGTAGCTATAGTGTCATGGCTGATCTCGCTTTGCTGGAAAATTCAGAAAACCATGTGCTGCACAGAGAACGTATTTTCAGAGGCCACGCTGAGCTGTTTAGTGAGAGCACAGGACTTCTCAGTCTGTGTTGCATACCATGATTTCGGTGAAGACATTACACATTCACGTAATTTATAAAAGGAGATGTTGTCACCATTTTTGCCAGCATTTCTGAATGCAAATGACCATGAACGTGAACAAGCATGGTGCTTAAGAACATGTGGGATTTATCAACCATGATTACTTACTGGTGTGTGTAAGAACCGCGTATGCACATTTGATAAATATGGATTTTTTGTACTTGCACACATTCTAATTTTCATTCGTAGGACAAAATATAGATAATAGATAATAATATTTCTACGCATTGTTGATAAATGAGGGCCCAGATGTGGGAACCACTGGTCTAGTGGATTGGTCTCAAACCCAATTCCTGGAGGGCTACAGCCCTGCACAGTTTAGCTCCAACCTTTATCAAACACACCTGATCCAGCTAATCAAGGTCTTCAGGATTAGTAGAAACTTCCAAGCCGGTGTGAGTTGAAGCTGGTTGGAGCTAAACTCTGCAGAGCTGCAGCCCTCCAGGAATTGAGTTTGAGACCTCTGGTCTAGTATAATAGAGTGACCAGACATGCTGCAGGGACACATTATGTCCAGGGTTTGCCTAAAATAACCAGGTGCTGGCTGTTTGTGCTGCACAGATCGATCATTGTATGACATCAAAGAACCGTGAAAGTGATTCGAAAGCATAAGGAGTCATCTGCTCTGCTTTCTATAGCTCTCACGGTACTTAGATATCATACAACGATCAATCTGCACAGCGCAAACAGCCAACACCTGGTTATTTTAGGCAATTTAATGGGCAGAACGTGTCCTGGGAAGTGGCATGTCTGGTCACCTTATAGTATAACAAAATTAATCGTGTTTTCTTATTAAATGTGTTTACAGCCATTGTTTACCATGACTGCTCAGGAACACAATCTGATCCCATACTCTCAATCAGCCTTCCAGAAGATGAGCAATCACTTCGCCACTTACCCGGTACACATTACAATTGTCCCAAAACATAAGCAATGACAATCTATAGTTGCCTTTCACAACATTCAGCACATTTTAGTATGCACACAGTCTAAAATGAAATTTCACCTTTGGATTGCTGTTTTTGTGAATGAAACTTATATTAATCTTAATTTTTGTCATGATTGTTATAAATTGTTATACAATAATAGTTTGAACCTTGAGTTTAAACAGGTTTTTTTTCAAACTGTCCTCCATTTGCTTCAATTAGTCAGCGATGCAGTTTATTGTGAACTACATGGCAGAGGACATAGTGACGGCAAAGGTCAAAAGTGACGCCAGTCGACTGTGGAACGTCAGTCCTGCCAGCCGAGATGCCATGATCTATGAACTCAGCAACTCAACACACTTCTACATCACACTGCGCTGGACTTTAAGACGGTATATTCTCACAATCACAACAAAGAAAATTAGTTGATGCTTTGGGGAATGCCATTATCATGATCAGTGTCTAAGCATGCATAGCAAACATGTGAATTCATTGGGCAATGACAATCCTTGATGTCCATGGAGTGCACATGAGTATAAAAGGGCACCAGCAAAACATCAAGTCATCAACACTTTTGTCTGAATGTGCAGATGTGACCCTGTGGGGAATCATAGTGGGCATAGAATAACCTGCCTCTGCAGATGGAGTCAAGTCAAGTCAAGTCAAGTCACCTTTATTTATATACCGCCTTTAACAATACAGAATTGTGACAAGGCGGCTGTACAGTATTAAATAGGAAACTACATCAACAATGCCAAAGGCAACATTAAACACTCACTTTATAGGTAAAGGTAGTTAATCAAAAACAATAAAATAAAATGCAATATTGTATTAAGAGAAAGTGTCCCCAACTAAGCAAGCCAGAGGCGACAGCGGCAAGGAACCAAAACTCCATCGGTGACAAATGGAGGAAAAAAACCTTGGGAGAAACCAGGCTCAGTCGGGGGGCCAGTTCTCCTCTGGCCAAAGTTCCCGTGGTCTTGTGCCGACAGCCGTCTAGGTGATGTGGTCTTCACTGTGGATCCGTCTCTGGGGCTCATCTAGTTGATGTGGACTCCGCTGACATTCAGGGCTGTAGAGGTCGTCTCTAGGTGCTGATCCACCATCTGGGCTGGGTTCGGACTGGATCCGGGGGACTGCAGTGACCATCTGATCTGGATACGGACTGGATCTGGTGGTTAATGTGACCTCGGAATAAGAGAGAAACAGACTAATATTAGCGTAGATGCCATTCTTCTGACGATGCACTGAGTACATCGGGTGTTATGGGAAGTGTTCCCGGTTCCGGTTGACCTAATTAGTGCAGCCTAACAATCCTTTAACGGATTTGAATTATAAGAATGTGGATTTGTTATGTGTAAGCAAGGTTAAAGAGATGGGTCTTTAATCTAGATTTAAACTGACAGAGTGTGTCTGCGTCCCGAACATTGTAGGGTAGATTGTTCCAGAGTTTGGGCGCTAGATAAGAAAATGATCTCCCGCCCGCGGTTGATTTTGATATTCTCGGTATTATCAAATTGCCAGAGTTTTGAGAACGCAGCGGACGTGAGGGACTATAATGTGATAGGAGCTCGCTCAGGTACTGAGCTAAACCATTCAGGGCTTTGTAAGTAATTAGCAAGATTTTAAAATCTATACGATGTTTAATAGGGAGCCAGTGCAGTGTAGACAGAACCGGGCTAATATGATCATACTTTTTGGTTCTAGTAAGAACTCTAGCTGCTGCATTTTGGACCAGCTGGAGTTTGTTTATTAAGTGAGCAGAACAACCACCCAATAAAGCATTACAATAATCTAACCGTGAGGTCATAAATGCATGAATTAATGTTTCAGCATTTGACATTGATAGCATAGGTCGTAGTTTAGATATCTTTTTGAGATGGAAAAATGCAGTTTTGCAAATACTAGAGATGTGGTTTTCAAAGGAAAGATTACCATCAAATAGCACACCTAGGTTCCTAACTGATGACGAAGAATTGACAGAACAGCCATCAAGTATTAGACAGTGTTGTAGGTTATTACACGCTGAGGTTTTAGGCCCAATAATTAACACCTCTGTTTTTTCAGAATTTAGCAGTAAGAAATTACTTGTCATCCAATTTTTTAACTCAACTACACAATCCATTAGTTTTTCAAATTGGTACGTTTCGCCGGGCCGCGAAGAAATATAGAGCTGGGTATCATCAGCATAGCAGTGAAAGCTAACACCATATTTCCTGATGATATCACCCAAGGGTAACATGTAAAGCGTAAAGAGTAATGGCCCTAGTACTGAGCCTTGCGGTACTCCATACTGCACTTGTGATCGATATGATACCTCTTCATTTACTGCCACGAATTGATGGCGGTCAGATAGATACGATTTGAACCATGCCAATGCACTACCACTAATGCCAACATAATTCTCAAGTCTATTCAAGAGAATGTTGTGGTCAACAGTATCAAACGCAGCACTAAGATCCAGTAGCACTAACAGAGAGATACAACCACGATCGGATCACAAGAGTAGATAATTTCTAACTCTAATAAGAGCAGTCTCAGTACTATGGTACGGTCTAAAACCTGACTGAAAATCCTCACAGATATCATATTTCTGTAGGAAGGAAGATAACTGTGAGGATACAACCTTTTCTAATATCTTCGACAGAAATGGGAGATTCGAGATAGGTCTGTAATTAGTTAATTCGTTGGGGTCAAGTTGTGGTTTTTTAATTAGAGGCTTAATAGCAGCCAGTTTGAAGGTTTTGGGAACATATCCTAATGACAGTGATGAATTAATAATATTTAGCAGAGGATCTATGAGATCTGGAAGCAAGTCTTTTAGTAGCCTAGATGGAATAGGGTCTAGCATACAAGTTGTTGGTTTAGATGATTTAACAAGTTTATACAATTCTTCCTGACCTATAGTAGAGAATGAGTTGAATTGTTCCCCAGGAGATCTATAGCGCACTATCTGATGTGACACTGTAATTGACGGCTGCATAGTGACAATTTTGTCTCTAATTGTATCGATCTTAGAAGTAAAGTAGTTCATGAAGTCATTACTGCTATGCTGATGGGCATAGTCAGTGCCTGTTGGTTCTTTATTTTTTGTTAACTTAGCCACTGTATTGAATAAATACCTAGGGTTATGTTTGTTTTCTTCTAAAAGAGTCGAAAAGTAATCAGATCTGGCCGATTTTAACGCTTTTCTGCACGATAGGGTACATTCACGCCAAGCAGTACGAAAAACCTCTAATTTTGTTTTCCTCCAGCTGCGCTCCATTTTCCGGGCTGCTCTCTTTAGGGCGCGAGTGTGCTCGTTATACCACGGGGTCGGACTATTTTCCTTAATCTTCCTTAGGCGCAGAGGAGCAACCGTATCTAGAGTCCTGGAAAAGAGAGAGTCAATAGTTTCTGTTACATCATCAAGTTTTTCTGAGCTATTGGACATGCTGAGGAATTCAGATAAGTCAAGTCATGTCAACCCTCAAGGCACAATATGCGCCATAAGCCCTAATTCATTTTAGAAGGGTAGATGGATTCATGTAATTTTACCACAAGACCTCTGTAATAATTATGGCCAATTTGTACAAGATAAGAAATTTCAGTAAAACTACCAGAAATGGGAGGGGTAACTCAATTTATGCACTGCTGTCACATCCCACTCATCATGTATGTATATAAAACAGTTAGGTTCAGTTGAGCGTTTTAATAAATGAATTAAATTCTGATTTGATTCTGTTGGTAATAGGCATTTACCTAAAGCTAATGACATCCATGTTGATCTGAATGGTTTGAGTCATCATATGCAGAAGACACAGCCGAGAATGCAACTGAAGGCCACCATACTTGAAAAACTGCAGTAAAATACTTTTAAACAGGAAATGACAGAATATTGACGTACATAGCAATAGCGTTACCTGAGGTAATTTTTCTGGACCTTTTTACAGAACGTAAAAGTCGCAGTAATTTTACTGACATTGCATGTGAAGATATGTGAAAATACACTGGCAATAAAGTGTACTATGATGGGGGGGCAGTGCTTTATGTTCTCACTCATGTGTCTTCTGTCTTATTTCATAATAATAAAAAGGTTGAACATTTTATGGTACATGTGATGTGTCATTGTGAGTGTTTTTTTTTTTTTTGTGTTTTTTTTTTTTGCATGTTTGAGCAGAAATGCATCTCTGGTGATGAATGCAGAGGCGGCTGGTGAACACACAGTGAAGTGTGAAGATAGTGTACTGAGAGAGGAACTGGTGTCTATGCTCAGAGGGACACGCATTCGTCCAGTGTAAGTGTTTTTTTAAACCTTTAAATTTAGATGCTTTCAACATCTGTTTTTTGCCACTTCTCATTCCATCTGTTTTTTGATGATTGTCAGGTTACTGGAAAATCTGCTGCCAAAATATATCAGAGGAACTTCTGGGCCTAATGCTAAAATAGCACATCGACTTCAAGTGGGTGAGTTTCTTTCTTTCTTTCTTTCTTTCTTTCTTTTCTAAGTATTTTCCTACTCTGTTGTTGGCTGTACTCTTCAAGACAAAATGTTTGAAAATTTGTATTTTAGCACCTCTTGTTATCAGTGGAGGAGATAACAAATTACATCTTCTCACATGACTGTATTTCAGTAGTTTTCTGGTATTTGTAATTTCATGGGTACATTTTAAAGTCTGTAATTTTACTTTTACTTACCCATATGGCAAAAAAAAAAGATTTTTTTGTGGCCAAAATATATTTGAAATATATGTTGCAAACAGTGAAGCTCAATAAAATATATTTTTGAAATAGTAAATATATTTAGTTTCACACATCATATACCAAAATATATTTCTAAATGTATTTCTGTGGCAGCAAAATGCATTTTTTGGACTGAAATATACAGACGTCAAAATGCATTTTTTAAATGCTTTTTAAAAATGTATTTATATATGGCCAGAAAATATAATTATGTAAACATATTTTAACATTTTTTTGGCCATTTTCTGTATATTTTGAAATATATTTAAAAACATATTTGAAAAATTATATTTTTTGCTGTATGGGTAAGTACAAATTAATCAATGTGTTTTACTTTGTTTCTGTTAAAATAACAATTCCTCACTGAATACACCTAATAGGGTTGTAACATGATCTTGCGATATTACAATGTGATAATATTTTTTGTCTTGTGATATCGCTATGACAGTGTCAGGACAGAGAGAGGACCCAAGAGCGGATGAGGCAGAGAATAATTTTATTAGCCAGAAACTCTGCCAAAAAGGCAGGGCAAAATAAATAGTCCGAAGGGAAAAGAAACAGTTCCACAAATCCAAAAATTCCAAAAATCCAAATCCCGTTCAGGCAAGACGCTCAGCCTCCATGAGTCCCGGGAGAGAAGAAGGACATCAATCCAAAACGTCAGGCTGGAGAATAGTCGTGCGGAAAAGGGTCGAGAGAGCTGCTGACTGGGATGTAGACGGTAGACAAAAACAGCGTCGGTAACCAGAGCACGGGCCAGGTCCACAGAGACAATCCAAGAAGAGCGAGCATTAAGAGCAGAGCACACGTTACACCAGCTGGGCAGAACAGACTCATGGTTAACTTGACTAGACAGGAGACAAATCGAAGGTAGAGCATGCAAAGTCTCAGAACACACTGACACGGTACAAAGAGAACAGCCAGGAGAAATAGACAGACTAATTAAAAGGTAAGGCGAAGCAGGTACGCCAAACAAGCAGCACGCTGATTGCAGACGGCAATCAGCTGGTGCCAGAACAAACGGGGAAGCCCCAAAAGATAACAGAGGAGGAGAGAGAGAGAGAGAAACCCAAACGAATAAAAGAGGATAAAAATGATACGTAACGAAAAAAACAAGTAAACACAATAAAAATAGAAAGAAAAACCCAGCAAAACGGACAGATCCTACCCAAGTCCTGACAGTACCCCCTCCCCCAGGAGCGCCCCCTGGAGTGCCAGAGGAAGAAGGGTCGCGTTGGAGGTACTCATTGATGAGCGAGCGGTCCAGGACGTCCTGAGCCGGAACCCAACATCTCTCCTCCGGACCGTTCCCCTCCCAGTCCACCAGGTACTGATGTCCCCGGCCACGACGTCTAGAGTCTAAGATTCTCCTGACCTTGTAGGCAGGAAAACCGTCAACCATAATAGGAGGAGGGGAACAACAGGGGGAGACACAGTAGGGGAATGGGGAGAATGCAAGACAGGCTTAATTTTAGACACATGAAAGACAGGGTGCACACGACAAAGGGAATTGGGCAACCGAAGACGGACCGTCACCAGGTTGACAACCTTAGTAATTTGATATGGCCCGACAAATTTGGGAGCCAACTTCCGAGACGGGACCCAGAGTGGTAAATCTTTAGTGGAGAGCCAAACCCGCTGACCACAGACATAATAGGGAGTCAACCTGCAGCGGTTGTCCGCGGCAGTCTTGTTACTTCCCCTCGTCCGGATGAGTGCCTCCCTGGCCCTCCTCCAGGTACGGCAACAGCGTTGAGTAAATGCCTGAACAAAGGGGACAGCTGCCTCGGTGCCCTGGGAAGGAAACAAAGGAGGTTGATAACCCAGACAGCACATGAATGGGGACATACCTGTCGACGACACCGGTAATGAGTTGTGGGCATATTCTGCCCAAGTCAGCTGCTGACTCCAGGATGAGGGGTTGTGGGACGCCAGGCATCTGTCTGAGATCCTGGTTGGCGCGCTCGGTCTGGCCGTTGGTCTGAGGGTGAAAACCTGACGACAGACTAGCGGAGGCACCAATCTGCCGACAGAATTCTCTCCAGAAGTGGGAAACGAACTGGGGCCCCCTGTCAGAGACCACATCCTCCGGAAGCCTGTGGATCCAGAAGACATAGTCAATGACCACCCGGGCCGTCTCTTTAGCCGAGGGTAGGAATTATGGTGTCGGGAGGCGGTCCACCTGGCGGAGCGAAAAGCCGCGACAAGGCGTCTGGTTTGGCGTTCTTAGAACCTGGGCGGTAAGACAGGGTGAAGTCGAAGCGCCCAAAGAACAAAGCCCAGCAAGCCTGCCTGGCGTTCAGCCGGCGGGCGGACCGGATATATTCGAGATTCTTATGGTCAGTCCACACCAGGAAAGGAAGGACCGCTCCCTCAAGCCAGTGACGCCACTCCCCCAAAGCTAGTCGAACAGCCAACAACTTACGGTCACCGATGTCATAGTTTCGTTCTGCGGGAGACAAACAATGTGAAAAGAAAGCACAAGGGTGCAACTTGTTATCTAGAGGGGATACCTGGGAGAGCACGGCCCCGACGCCCACCTCTGACGCGGCGACCTCCACCACAAATTGACAGGAGGGGTCAGGGGTTACCAAAATGGGAGCTGAAGGGAATCTGTGTTTAAGCTCATCAAACACCGCTTGGGCGGCCGCTGACCAACTGAATTTGATCTTGGTGGAGGTCAACGCCGTCAAAGGGGCCGCCACCTGTCCGAAGTTCCTGATGAACCGCCGATAAAAGTTGGCGAAACCCAGGAACCGCTGTAAGGCTTTTCAGGAGTCAGGTGTCAGCCAGTCGGAGACGGCTCTTACCTTAGCAGGGTCCACGCGAATCCCCTCCACCGACATGATGTGTCCCAAGAACGAAACGGACTTAGCGTGGAACTCGCACTTCTCCGCCTTGACAAACAGCTGATTCTCTAGCAGCCATTGAAGCACCTCCTGGACGTGCTGGACATGATCCTGATGAGAGGGAGAAAAAATTAAGATGTCGTCTAAGTAGACGAAAACAAACTTATCAATCATGTCCCTAAGCACATCATTGACAAGTGCTTGGAAGACTGCTGGGGCGTTGGAGAGGCCAAAGGGAAGAACATGATATTCAAAGTGCCCCCGGGGGGTGTTAAAGGCGGTCTTCCATTCGTCCCCTTCCCTTATCTGAACTAGATGGTAAGCGTTGTGAAGGTCCAACTTTGTGAAAAACTCGGCTCCCTGCAAGAGATCGAAGGCCGAAGACATCAGCGGCAGGGGGTACCGGTTCTTAACAGTGATGTCATTCAACCCTCGATAGTCTATGCAGGGACGCAGAGAGCCATCCTTCTTTTTCAGAAAGAAGAACCCCGCCCCAGCCAAAGAAGAGGAAAGACGAATAATACCGGCGGCCAGAGAATCATTTAAATACTTCTCCATAGCCTCCCGCTCAGGCACGGAGAGGGAGTAAAGCCGACTGCGAGCCGGAGAAGTACCAGGGAGGAGGTCAATGGCACAGTCATACGGTTGATGGGGTGGGAGAGAGACAGCTCGGGACCTGCTGAACACCGCCCGCAGATCATGGTAGCAGGAGGGTACCCGGGAGAGATCTATCTCCTCTTCCTGTAGGGACATAGAAACAGACACCGGAGAAGGAGCAGCCACAAGACAGTGTGTATGACAATATAAACCCCAAGAATTAATTGAATTATCTGCCCAGGTAATTAACGGCCCATGATGAGTGAGCCAGGGGTGACCCAAAACCATAGGGGCAGATGGGGACTTGCACACCAAAAACCTGAGCTCCTCCCGATGATTCCCCGAGGTAAGGAGACTCACCGAGTCCGTGATCTGCGAGAGCCTCATCAGAGGTCGGCCCGTCGAACCCATGAGCGATAATAGTCGATGGGAGGGGTTGGAAGAGAATTCCCCGGACACGCGCCCACTCCTCATCAATGAAGTTACCCTCTGCTCCTGAGTCAATGAGAGCTGACCCCTTAAAAGAAGCATGTTTAGTGATTATGGACACAGACAGCATAGTACGTGACCCATGAGTGGAGGAAATGGCCGTACCACTCATATTAACCCTTTGTGGTGAACGGGACTGTTTAAGAGGCCAGGACTGAGCGTGATGACCTTGAGCTGCGCAGTACAAGCAAAGACCTTCCAGCAGGCAGCGCTGTTTCTCCTTGGCAGTCCGGCGCAAGCGGTCAACCTGCATGGGTTCACATTCATCTGAACTCGGGGCAAGAGGAGTAGGCGCGACAGGCTCTGTGCGCATCCGAGCACGACGACGCAGCTCTCTCCTGGCGTCCAATCAGAGGGCAAGGCTAATGAAATCGTCTAGACGATCCGGAACCTCGCGAGCATACAATTCATCTTTGAAGGCGTCGTTAAGTCCTTCTAAAAAACGTGCAACCAGTGCCTCAGCATTCCACCCACAAGTAGCGGCCAGAGTGCGGAACTCAACTGAATAATCTGCCACAGATCGTCTGCCCTGTTGAATGGACGCCAACAGCCTAGACGTCTCCTTACCAAAAACAGATTGATCAAAAGTCTTAATCATCTCTCCTTTGAAGCTTTCAAAATCAAAACAGCACCTGGCCTGTGACTCCCATACAGCGGTACCCCATTCGTGCGCTCTGCCAGTAACCAAAGAAATGACGTACGCCACTCTTGAAGTTTCCGATGCGTAGGTTCTAGACTGAAGAGAAAAAACTACCTCGCACTGAATGAGGAATGATTTACAGCTTTTAGGCTCACTGGCATACGTGGGAGGATTATTCACTCAAGGTTCAGATGACAGCGGGGACGGGCAGGCCGTCGAGGGTGCTGAGGCAAAACCACTAAGAGTGAGGCGATCGAGGCGCTCCACCAAACCCACGAACTGAGCCGACAAGTTGTCCACTGAGTGGCGGGTGGATGACAGCTCCTGTTCGTGACGGCCCAACATAGCTCCCTGAAGTTCCAATGCAGACTGCAGGGACGATTCTTCCGCTGGGTCCATTGCTGGTCAGTGTGTGGTGTCAGGACAGAGAGAGGACCCAAGAGCGGATGAGGCAGAGAATAATTTTGAAAAAAAAAGATCTAATAACTGTTTCTCTTTTTGTTAACATTTTCAGTCCTATTACTCCATATATACTTCAATAAAGCCATGTCAATATATGAGCACATTTTGGGGTTAACATACGAGGAGAGAGCAGAATATACAAGCTTTGGTATTCCCTCAGCCTTAGAAAGCAGAAAACGTTGTGACGTTGACCCCAGGGAGTTAAAATAAAGTGACCAGATTGTGTGGTCCCGAAGAATCTTTGTTTGAAGGACTATCTAGCCCTTCCCTCTACTTCCACCCCTACCCCTCCAGCGAAAAGAGAATCAAGGCATCCCTACCCCTTTTTGTGAACGCGTGAAAGAATGTAGGGGTAAGGGGTTTTACGGAGTAAAAAACAGTTTTGTTTGCAACTAATTATTTTCTAAAACCTGTACTTTTACTTTTATTTGAGTGTTATTTCAGCAATGTAACAGTACTTGTACTTGAGTACAAATTCTCAGTACTCTCTCTACCACTGCTTGTTATAGCCTGCTTAAGAAGAATCACTTTTTTGTATTCCTCGTTTGTAAGCTGCTTTGCATAAAAGCTACTACTAAATGATTAAATGTAAAAAAAATAGGACATTTTCATGACTTTAATGGAATCATTCACAGAACATCCCAAAAGCCTAGATGACCTCCATCTACAGTTCTTCCGTCCTCTGTCCATCAAACTGCAGCGGGGAAATGGGAGCTCTGCAGAGATGGGGCCACAATGGTGGGTGGTGGAAGAGTGTTTTCCAGGCCCTCCAGCCAGTAAATGCCAGAGTATTGAGATGGTGGTGTTCAATGATAAAGTCAGCCCTTCCAGTGTGGGCTTCCTGGCCGGATATGGGTGAGTTTCAGTCATTTTTGCAATTTCTAAAACATATTTGGTAAGTAAATATTAAACTATTATGCTCTTTTACAAAGCCTTGATTTTGTTTTGGGGGTGGGGGTGTTTTGGGCACTTTTTATTTTGGATGGATGCACTTTATTGGACTTGTTTTGGACTGATGAAGAGAAACACCGTCTATGCAGTTCTAAAGCTTGGGAGTGCCAGGATAATATTTAATATAACTCTGGTTACATTTGTCTAAAGGAAGGAAGTCATATACACCTAGAATCAATGTTGGGGAAAGTTACTTTTAAAAGTAATGCATTACAATATTGAGTTACTCCCTAAAAAAGTAACCGCAGTGTTTCCCCTGCCATTATATTAGGGGGGGCGGTCTGTCCCCCCAATGGCAGCTGCCGCCCCCTTTAAGGTCATGTAAACTTTATTTTCTATATAGCACCAGATCACAACAGATGTCATTTAAGGTTACCTTTCCTATAGAACAGGTCTATACCTTGTTCTTTTATTAAAAAAACGAAATAGCCTTATGTTATTTATCTTATTTACACAACGGCTAAAACACGGACGGGATTGCAGAGTCCATTCATAAAACGAAATTTACTCTATAACGTGGAATTCCGCAGAATTCGTCAATTTTTGGTTTAATAAATCAAAAGTAGATCTCTCCCTTAATTTAAATTGCGATATGGACTAGTGTCTGTGAATATTAAAACACAACATGACGGTTTAAATATGTCTCATTATATGACGATAAAGGCATGAACTTAATCTCCAGAACTGCTGTGAGAGTCACTTCATGTGAATGTTACCATTTCATTTGAGAAAATTAGCATCATACCGTAGTGTATACACACAAAAATCGGCAACCTGTCAAAATAAAAGTACAGTTTAAGTAACAGAAACGTATTAGTCTTGTATTACTTTTGTACAGTATAATGTTGGTGTTTAAAAATTCCTATTTCTGGCAAATTTAATTAAACAATTAAAAGCAGAAATTATAATAGAAATAGAAACAGAAATAACAGAAAAACTGTTTGTTTGGCAACAAATAAAAAGGTTTCGTTTTCATTTAATTAAAAATAAATAAATATTTAATGCATGTATTTTATTATCAGAAAAAATAAAACACACAAGAATTTCTGAAAAAAATAAAAGACAAAGATTGTAGGGCCCTATTGTTCAAAATGTTGAAACTGAGATTTTTTTTTACTTATTTTTTCACTGAAATAAATGTTTTTGTTATTACACAGAGAGTAATGTAAAAAAAGTAAAAAAGGATAATCCTACATCTTAAATTCTACATTAATTTAAAGATTTGATGTGAAATTATTGCAATATAAAATTATATTTAATAACTTTATTTTTTTAATTGACTAACAGCACTATTTTAAATATTAAATAATTATTTGAAAAAAAAAAGATGATTTTAAATCAAGTCTCTCCTTTTCTGTTTTCTTTCTATTGACATTGCAGCATTGTGGGTCTGTATATGTCTGTGGTGCTGGTCGTTGGTAAGTTTGTGAGGGAGTTCTTCACAGGCATATCTCGATCCATCATGTATGAGGAGCTGCCGTGCGTGGACCGTGTACTAAAACTGTGCAACGATATCTTTGTTGTGCGAGAGACGGGAGAGATGGAGATGGAGGAGCAACTGTTTGAGAAGCTTATCTTTCTGTATCGCTCACCTGAGACCATGATCAAAATGACCCGTAAAAAGAATGAGTAGCTGCATGACATTTCTGTCACAACTATCACCCTCTCCACATCTCAGAAAGACACAAGTCATTTTATACACTGTAATGCAGTACTAAGGACAATTTTGGGAATATATTTGCATCTACCCATGAAGGATTTTGAAGCCCAAAACTTCACGAACTGCATAAACTGAAAAGAGCATCAAAGACATAATATACATCAGGATTCCTCAAATCTTGCCCTAGAGGGCCAATGCGCTGCGTAGTTTAGCTTCAACCCTGATCAAACTCACCCATCTGTGATTTTTGAACGATCTTTGAGACACTGGTTAGCATGTTTAGGTGTGTTTAATTAGGGTTAGAGCTAAACTCTGCAGGAAAGTGCATCTCGTGGGCCAGATTTGAAGATCTCTGATATACATGAATGATGGCGTTTGGATGAAATTATTTATGCTTAAATGGTTTTACTAGTGGTGTTTTTTTGTAATCATGCAGTGCACAAGTATTTAATCTTTATGTAATCTTTATTCAGTTAGCTTCTTCTGAATTAGAATATGTACAAATATTATTATGCTATGCATATAATAAACCATGGCATGTGTAAGACAACTTGTATTACATTTATCTTGTTGCTTAGTCCTTAATGTTCAATTAGCATTTTGCCTGCTATTATAAGTAAAACATCTTAGATCTGGAGGAATAATGGTTACATATTTATATGTTAAGCATTACTGTAATTCAGTCTAAAGGTAAATCAGAGGTAAATCTGCAGTTATGCATTTATTTATTTATCTATTTATCTATCTATCTATCCCTTGTGCGACCTTTTGGACATTTTTGTCAATTCGTTTTTTGTTTTAATATAATCATATTTTATCATATCAGTGTTATTGCCAGCTGCATAAAATTTGTGTATTTTTATTGGAATTTTACTATTTATCCCCCATTTCCTTTAATAAATCTATTTTGCACTAGGTACAAAAAAATTGTTCCTCTCAAGGACAAAAATGTCCCCAATGAACTGCAATTTCTAATCACAGTGCCATTTAACTGTAAATTTATGCAATTTTTGTTAACAGGCTTTCATTCTGTTGGCAAGACTTTAAAATGTAATTTTTTTTACTATTTTTTATTTTTTGAATTTTTTTTTTATGACCAGATGGTGCCCTTTTTTCAGGTATGGCCTATAAAGCACATACTTGCTTTATTCTTGTTTTCTGCTTCTGCATATCATAGAGCCAACTGGATAAATAATGCAGCTATAATTGTGTGGGTGTGTTGGTATGGATGTCAGAGTGTGGTTTGTATGTGTGTCATAAAAAATGTGTGTGTGTGTGTGTTGTTGTAATATTAGAGAGAGAAAAAATACTGCAAATCACAAAACCAACCACTGTGTTCACCAGTGAAGTTTTGCTGGGACCTAATGAGGAAAATCCGTTACTGCGCCCAAACAAAATCTTAATGAAAGCTAATTGTTTGAGATATCAACCTCAAATTTGGAACACAATTTTTTTAGATATATGGCTTTGATTTTCTAGCAAGTTTCTATAAAATATTGTCCATAAAACTTAAACCTCTTTAACTTTTTTTTGGTTTCACTTTTTAAACCTTTTCTACTTCAACAATAATCTGTCACAGGTCTTCTTTAAAATTAGACTAAACTTAAGTCTGTGCTCTGTAGCTTCAAATTGTTTTGACAGTTTTTTGACATGGACATTTTTGTCCACTAAGGACCTATGTGTAACTTTTTTTTTTTATTGACGCACAAGGGTTACTTTTACACTGAATTTAGAATTACAGTGCAATAAAACTTGTCCTGTAAATTAACGGTAAAATACTGAAAAATACATTTTCCTGTGGTACAGTTAATTTTACAGTACTCACTTTACAGAATGTTACTGTAATGCACAAAGTTTAAAAGTTTATTTCATTTGCAGAAATTGTCTTAAATTTGCCAACTGCCATTTATGCTTAAAAAACTAATATTTATAATGTCAGCATATTAGCAGGGCTGGGCGATATACTGAATATTAGTGATAATATCTCAATATTTTTGATGACGATGTACAATTTGAAAATATCGTGAATATAGAACATTTAAAATTCAAGCATACTTTCCCAAAAGAATGCGCCAAACGTTTATTACGTCCCCTTACGTATAAGTACACAAGAGACATGAGGTGGGGGTGCTCTTTCATGAGTGCGGTTGCCAGATATCAAGAGTTCAAATCCCTGAATCAGAGCTTCGCTGTTACAAGGATACATTTTCTGCCTGGTGTTTTGCTTATTTTAAGCAATCTGGCAACCATGCACTCGAGCTCGCTCTTCATTGCGGAAGCGCTGACGATGATCTGAAAACACAGACAAACTGGAGTTTAGCGATCAAAATGAAAGTGTCACTCAACCAGTCTACTTATCAAGAGATCTTGACTGTATTGTTTGCGTCAAGAGATCTCAACTGTATTGTGTCTGTGATCACTCAATAACGTATTTGAATAGAGAAACATAGGCTATTGCAATTTGGAATTAGTATTAGGAATTTCACCGTTATAATATTTTTAATTTGTTTCACCAGTTTTCTTAGTATAGACAAAGAGAGTGCATAAATCTTTGGTTTTAATTTACGTATATAATATATTTAAAAAAAAAAAAAAAAAAAAAAAAAGAAAGCCTATAATGAATCAGTAGACTAGATGAGGTAAAATAAACCGAGTCCACATTTTATTGATTTGTGCTACTCATGGTGCTTGAGCATCCATGAGGCACATTTCCCCAAATTTGCAAAATGGCTAAGAAATAACTATGTGTTCCAGCAACAGCTCCCCATCTGAGAGGGTTTTTAGTGCCAGTGGGAAAATAGTTTCATGACACAGAGCTTCTCTTAAACCACAGACAGTTGATAGACTTGTGTTGTTAGCTAAAAACCTATCCCAGTTTAATTACTTCCCACAGTTGCACAGTGTAAATTGTAAATTACATGCACTAAAAAGTTGACAGAATGCACATTCTGTACTTGTTTTGCACTGCTTCAGACACATATACATGTGTTAATTTAATAAGAAGTAGTAAGTGATCACTAGATTTTTTTTAACTGCTTAAATTTGCAGTAAATATTTTGTATTTGTTTTGTAACAATAGCTTTTCTATCTTTTTTTTAGTATTATTGGGAAAACCATGTTTTTATTATTTAAAAGCAAATGCAAACATATTGAGATATATATCGAATATCGTAAAAATGTTGACAATATCAAGATATCACTTTTTTTTTTATCGCCCAGCCCTACATATTAGTATTCTGAACTTTTTACATTTAAGTCTACTAAAAAAGAAAATTCTGAAAATTGACTCAATTAAGCAAAAGCAATAAAAATAAAACCATAATTTTAATTCAGATTTTTTAGAAACAAAAAGACCACTTCATCATCAACTCCACAGTTATTGCCTTTAAATAAAGCAACATGCAGAATAACGAATGTTTCGCTGCTCATCCTTGACTTAAACACAGGTAACTCTTCAGCACAATGGTAACTTTTCACGTGTTTGGTCTGTTTAATTGTTTCATTTGACCTGAAGAGTTTAGCTCCAACCCTAATCAAACACACCTGAACCAGCTAATCAAGGTCTTACTAGGTATACTTTAAACTTCCAGGCAGGCATGTTGAGGAAAGTTGGAGGTAAACTCTGCAGGACACTGGCCAAGTTTGGTGACCCCTGGTCTAGTTAATTGATTTGTTTCCACCTGTTTCCATTCTCCCTCGTTTCACCTGATTATTTAAGCCCTGTGTTTCCTAAGTTTCTTGGCTGGTTTTGTTACCCTGAGTTGATGATGTTGTTTTGAGTCTCCTGGGGCCATATGTATAAAGCCACTCAGAGTAAAATTTTAGTCTTAAGTGTGTCAAAATTCTAAGAATGACGTAATTTTACTCTTTTTTTCCCTAGATTTAAGATCAAGAGTGAATCACGACGGTTTCTAAGTGTTAAGACTCACTTCCTTAATTAGTTAAGAGAGCTGGAGAGGTCTCCTAACCTAGTTAGGAGTAACAAGACGGCAGCAAAGAGGAGGAGACACACACTGTCCAATGAACATATGACCTATTGGTGTTATGTGATGAAACGGAATTGATAAAATGTTGCAAACTTGATCATCAAGCAATTTTTTTTTATAACTGACCAAGTAAGAAACTACAAATCAATGCTCTAACTGCAGTAATAAAAGTGGTAATTAAGTTTTTTTTTTTTTTGGAAAATTGGAAAAATGCAGCAATGCACCAGTGATGACACAGTAAGCAGGGTCTTAAATGCTGTGACACTAACCCCACCAAATACAAGAGTGGCCAAAAGTGATGTGTGGAGGGTTTTAATGACCTCACATTTCACTTAAACCATCAAAATATGAAAAACAAAACAAAACAAAACAAAACAAAAACACTGATCAGTGTTGCCAACTGCTTTTAATTGAAAATAGCTAAAACAGTCGCTAAATGTAGCTGAGGAGTATGAGGTCATAATAGCGAGTTCACTAATCTATATAAATATAAATAGATCAGTGGGGGAGTGTAATTAATTAATTAAATAAGGTTTTGTCCAAGAAATTTATTTTGTTGCTAGGTTTTTAAATAAAGTCTCAAAAGGGGTGAGGAAGCCACTAAACACTTATCACTAAATTGGCAACACTGACTTAGACTACAACATAATCAGTTATTAATATTTTGTTGGTCCTCTCTTGTTTTTATGACCGCACAGTTTGGCATGTTTCACTGCATTATTATCAGAAGTAAAACAATTGACACCAAGCAAATATGCAATATGTTTACAAAATCAGTAACATTTTTTTTTCTCTTGGCCATAATGGCAGTTCATTGACTTTCCAACTGACGGTCAAACCATGCTGCAAAAACAAGACCCTTTTATGAGGATTGTGGGCTTTCTTGGAATTATTGGAGCTGTTGATGGAACTCATGTTCACATCATTGTTCCAACTGTAAACAAGGACATCAGTAATAATCTGTGATATTTTTGCACAATGCAAAGCATTTTTTTTAATACATTGAAATATCAAATAGTGTTTTAATTAAATGATTTTATCGTACATCAAATGATTGGTGTTGTGCTGCTGTGACTTTACATGAGCAGGCTCCCTACTGGCTGTTTCAGAGGTCAAGGGCGGCCATTTTGGGTTGAAATCATTGTAGTCCTTAGTTCAAAACACTTAAGTGTCACCTCAGTCAACACTTAAAAATCAGACTTTACTGAAAGTTGCTTTTAGTTTCTTTATAAAAGTCTCCTACTCTTAGAAAAGTCATACTTTTTACTAAGAATTTTTTGACACTCAAGTCAAACTTTAATTCTTCAGAGCATTTCTGAGAAGTTTTATACATTCAGGCCCTGGACTCATTCTGTTATTCTGTGTGGATTTATTATTAAAGACTATTTCCTTGGACTACTCCTGCGTTGTGTGCTTTGTATTAGGACAGCAGGTAACATAACCCACAAAAACTCAGACAACAGAAACCCCTTATATCCCAACACAACAGAACTGCAAACATGAATAGATCGCTTCCTATATCACTACATGCAAGTAGTCAAGATATCTATTTTCTCTGGCCTTTCTTGCGATAACTAATGTGCTTTACAAACACACAGCTACAACAGCCAGAGTAAAAAAAATATTGAAAGCCAAAAGCCCAACTAAAACAAACACTAACAGAGGTGTTAATTATTGGACCTAAAACCTCTGCGTGTAATAACCTAAAACACTGTCTAATACTTGATGGCTATTCTGTCATAGTCCCTTACGTCCGCTGCGTTCTCAAAACTCTGGCAATTTGATAATACCTAGAATATCTAAATCAACCACGGGCAGCAGATCATTTTACTTATTTAGCGCCCAATCTCTGGAACAGTCTACCCAACACTGTTTGAGAAAGCAGACACACTCTGTCAGTTTAAATCTAGATTAAAGACCCATCTCTTTAACCTGGCTTACACATAACACATCAGCATATTTCTATATTTCAAATCCTTTAAAGGATTGTTAGGCTGCACTAATTAGGTCAACCGGAACTGGGAACACTTCCCATAACACCCGATGTACTCAGTGCATCGTCAGAAGAATGGCATCTACGCTAATATTAGTCTGTTTCTTTCTTATTCTGAGGCCACCGTAACCACCAGATCCAGCCTGTATCCAGATCAGATGGTCACTGCAATCCCCTGATCCAGTCTGTACCCAGCCCAGATGGTGGATCAGCACCTAGAGACAACCTCTATGGCCCTGAATGTCAGCGGAGACCACATCGACTAGATGAGCCCCAGAGACGGATCCCCAGTGAAGACCTCGTCACCTAGATGGCTATTCTGTCACCGATGGAGTTTTGGTTCCTTGCCGCTGTCACCTCTGGTTTGCTTAGTTGGAGACACTTTTTCTTCAAATGATATCGTATACTATTTGAACTGAACTGAGCTAGATGATGACATCATTGAATCCAATGATGAACTGTCTTTACCTGAAAATTGAGTGTTTACTATTGCCCTTTGGCATTATTGATGCAATATTTCCTATTTAACACTGTACAGACGCTTTGTCACAATTGTGTATCGTTAAAAGCGGTGTATAAATAATGGTGACTTGACTTGACTAGACTAGCTGCTATTACGGTAACTTCAAACAAAACTCAATAAAACATCAACATCTAAACCTCTATAATTCTCACTAAGAACTTTTGTAGACTTCTAAAAGAAAAAAAAGTCAAAGTGGTTAGCAATAAGTATGCTGTTTGTGGAGATGATTAATTATTCTCTGCAGAGATCTTTAAGAGATTAATGTCTTTTTATTTCAGCTACTTTCATCTAAGCCTGTGGCTAGAAGTTGTAGTCATTATGTTTCACTTTCCTTCAGTGATTCTGCTTGTTAACAATTAATGTTGAACTAATGCTCAATCAGCACTTAAATATTCAGTTAATAATCTAATTAACTGCAACACTTTTACTCTTTGTGGACACTACAAGGTTTTGCAGTGGGGTTAAACAGCATTAAATTGTAAATTGTGTTTAAAGCAAACAAACCATAATAAAACAGAAATATACTGCTGTCAAAACTGCTGTAATTTACTGTAAATTGACTATTAAATTACATTGCATAGAGAAAAAAAATGGGAACTCAATTAAAGCAAATGTTGAAATGAAGTGTTATTTCATGTGTTTTTAATATTGTATTATCAAATTGAACACAAAAAAGAGATGTTAAAAAAGGAGAAAAATAGAAAATTATTTTAGATTTTAGGAAGTGCAGATCTGATCCCTCTCCCATTTTCATAAATGGAGACTGCGTGGAAAGAATTTACAATTTTAAATTCTTGGGAACCCACATTTCTAACAATATCTCCTGGTCTGCAAACACCACAGTTAATGCTTGCACTTTTTGCGTGTTCTAAAAAAAGTATAATTTAAGAAGGAAACTGCTGGTGACCTTCTACTGTTTGCAATAGAGAGCATTCTAACATATTGCCTCACAGTGTGGTATGCTGGCTGCACAGCAGCGGACAAAATGCACTACAGAGGGTCATTGACACAGCAGAGATAATCATCAGCTGCCCTCTTCCCACACTACAGGATATAGCGAACACCCACTACCTTTCAAGAGCAAAAAAGATTGTTACAGACTGTTTCCACCCCAGCTACTCTTTGTTTCACCTTTTGGCCTCAGGAAGACATTTCAGATAAATCAAAACACAGACCTCCAGATTTATCAACAGTTTTTACCCTAAGGCCATCCACACTCTCAGTCAACACACATAATGTCTTATTTGCCATAGCTTATTAAGAGTACCATTCCATTTATGTATTTATTTGTGCAATATACACCACAAGCATCAGTGCAAATCTATTTATTGTTTGTATATGTGTTTAGTAAAAGAGTTAGTATGCTATATGTTACATATTGTGATGGAAGAGCATATGAATGTGTGTGTAGGTGTGTGTGTGTGTGTATCTGTCACATTTATGTTGTGTTCTAAGGACTCAATATGTTAATTTATTTTCACAAAACAAATAATCTTCCTCTGAACTGAGCTGTAAGACATCACACCACCCTTCCCTGCAAGCCATTTTACTTGGACTCCAATGAAGTGATCATTTTGTTTGAACCTTAGTTTTCACTGAGACTATCCAAGAATCTTCAACATCTGTTAAAATGACCACAAAGCCCTGAAAGAAAGTCACAAAAGGTAAACAAATTTAGGCTCTACCACAAGTTGCTTTTTACTTAATAGTAACTTAATAGTACTTACGTTTTTTATAAGCAATTTAGAATTAATCAAACTAAAGCTCTGCAGTGTGGGTAGGGGAAAGCCAGTCTTTAGGTAATCTACAATACAAAGTAGAATATAATGAAAATAAACAGAAGAATTCCAACAGGGTCCTCGCATCAACAGTGCTTAGGCCCTAACAACAACAGTTATTAGATAGTTCCCAGACTTTCTAAAACCAGGTTTGCAAAGTCTATAGTTTTCAAACTTATCTTTACTTGGTTGCAAAGAAATTTGCATGCATATGAATACTTTAAATAATGACATAGTTTATAATAATTTGAAATTTTTACCATTTAGTTTTGGAAGTGCGAACACGTTTACTGCAATCACCAACATTTGTTCGAGCCCGGCAGTCTGTACACAGAAAGATAACACATATAAAACAATATCTTATTATGTTGATCTACCAAAATGAATATATGACATGAATCATTACTGTCTGGTAATAGATTATTATATTTCCTCAGATCTCACCTTGAAATCACCAATCTCAGATGATCCAACAGTCAGTGTTAAACTTGATTTAGCATTCAGGGCAGAAGAAGACATAGAGTTTTACAAAACTTACACTTACATTGTGAGTTGCTACATAATCCAACAAGTTATTATATATAGATTTACATATTAATGTTATAAAATGTTCATAATGTAATCTGTAACATCCTAAAACAACAACACTTTTAGCTCTTAACGTAATAATACTTAAAACATAATAATACTAATATTTTAAGGTATTATTAACTCTAATTATTAACAAAAAAAAAAAAAAAAAAAAAAAAAGGTTATACTATAATTGTAACGGAATGAGTGAGACAAGAGGCGAGCGGATCCATTCGCTAGCTTTTATTAAGAGGAACGAGACAGATACATGGTTGAAAACAGGTAGGGTCAAAACAACAGCAAACAGGTGAGTCAGAGGCGAGACGAGCGAATAATCCTTATAACGAGCGATAGTCCAAAAAGGCAGGCGGCGAGACAGTCGAAAACGAGATGACCAGGCGAGAGAACTAAACACGGGAAAACACGAGAACAAGGGAAACTAGATAAAAAAGTTTGTCAAGACAAACTTTAAGTTGGCTTGAGAAAGCCGGACCAGAAAGTTTGAAAAGTTTAAAAAGTCTGAAAAGTTTGAAAAGTTTAAAAAGTTTGAAAAGTTTGAAAAGTTAAG